>NC_091487.1:15387930-15687930 GCF_947461875.1 Haliaeetus albicilla | reverse complement strand
AAGGATTTCTGCATATAACGCTGTTGCATATTTGCTAATGCAGCAACATAAAGATTGCAGAAATAGTGCAGAAAAGATATATAAAAGGGAGAGGGAAGGCTGAAACAAAGCTAACCATGGGTTCCTACTGATAGATCTTGTTTGCAGTAAATATTTAGGAGCAGGCTAGAAATTTGGAGGAGGAGAACACAAGGAAAAGAAGTAGCTGAAAATAGATGTTTTCCAGCAATTCTGCTCATGCTGCTCACAGATCTCATTATGAATCCAGGCCAAGGACAAAGACCCAGGACAAAATGGTAGGGCACAAAGATAAATCTTTCCCTCCTTTTCCGTTACTCAGTGCAGAAAAAAAATATCAAGTAGTCTGAACCATAAACCTGCAAGAGGTGGTCCACTACATCAACACCAACTATGGAGCAACAAATAAAGAAAACTATCTGAGAAGTTTGTAAGGGGAAACTCTTTCCTCCACATCATTTATCCTCTGTCAAGCCCCTTCACACCATGCCTGGTGGCCAGAGTTTTGTCATCTAGAAGGTTTTTGTGTGAGGCATCAAGGGCTTAAGTGTACATCATGTCTCTAGCTTGAAAGTTATCGCATTAGCATTCCTCATGAGAGACTGAAGAATATTTCTGCTTTTTCTTTGCACCTCAAAAGGGCAAAGAACAATCATCAAGACAGCTATTATGGTGCACTATGAACACAGGAACATCAGACCTGTTGTATGTCTGGTTTTCCACTGGTCATTTCTCCAGCAGAGCTTTTAATGGAATGAATTTGTTGTTTGCAGTTATCTGCCATGTTTAAAGCTTGAAAGAAGAATAAATCATTCTCTGTTTTTTCTTTTTTTTTTCCCTTTACCAGTCCAGCAGTAAATAACAACCACAGAAATCTTACTCTTGTAATAACTTTGGTCATGCAAATTGCTTGACTTTCATGCTTACTTTAATTGATTTTAATGGGGCTAATTATGTCGAGCTGTTCTCACTTGTGGAATAGTTTTCAGGATTAGATTTTTGGATAACATCAGGTAGGAAAACCCCATTTTGGACATACAACTGAGGAAGGCTGAGAATCACAATTAAGGGTGTAATTCTTGTTAACAGACTAGTGCAAAAATGTTGTATTTCTTCCTTTTGTGCATAGCAAAATTTTACTGTGTATAAATTTTGAAACTGGATTAACATCAACTCTTTGCTGATTAGATTGTGTCTTTCTGAACTCAGAGGAAGTGGTGGTTGTTTCCATTTAAGGAATTTGCCATTTCAAGGCAGTTACAAGTACGTGTAACTCAGTCATCTCAGAAAGCAACAAAAAGAAATATTCACCGTAGACTGACTATCCTGGGAGGACACCGTTTGGTGGAAATATTGTTCCTTTCTAACAAATTAATGAAAGCATAAATGAGAGCTAGACACACTTTTTTTTACCTGTGTTTTCCCAGTTTTTCTTTGAAAAACATGTAACTTCCTTGCATAGGAAGCAAATACCTTTGCATTATAGTGCAGAAAGAGGCGCAGATGGTGGGGAGAGGTGCCAGCTAAGGTGACGCGCCAGCTCACATGACCTGGTCATGGCCACACAGCTGTGCAGAACCCTCCATCCAGAAGGCATCAGGACCTAAGTATGAGAAAGACTAAACAGGATATTAGTGTTTTTTCATGCTAAGAACAAAAAAAGGGGAGAATTAGTCACATTTTTCTTCTCACACTGCTTTTAAATTATAAAATTACACATTTACAGTTAGTGTTCAGATGTTTGAAGTACATGTAGATGCTTCTGTCCTCACCTGGAATTGTGGGTGCTCTCTGGTATGGCAAAACAGACCTTTTTCAATTTA
Organism: Haliaeetus albicilla; assembly: GCF_947461875.1. Taxonomy (NCBI): domain Eukaryota; kingdom Metazoa; phylum Chordata; class Aves; order Accipitriformes; family Accipitridae; genus Haliaeetus; species Haliaeetus albicilla. Next base: position 15,686,089 of record NC_091487.1, on the reverse strand, counting down.
GTGCTTGCAGTGTATTTAAACAAATAAACTTATATTTCATATCAAGAAGCTTTTTCTCTTTATTTTATTAATTTATTTTCCTTGAGAAAGTAATCTGTTGGAAAAGCAGAGAAAATATATGCAGGTATATTGTTACTGTTGACCCTGTACTGTCTAAAGTTCTAGGGAACACCTTATTTTTAATTTTACTGTATATGATTCCATATAACATAGACTGTTACTAGTGCCGCAGTGCACAATGTCTCAGTGGATCATCAGTATGCTTATAGGTCTCATAGTCAGGGTAACAAAGCTTATGAATTTTGTATCATACTATATTTTGCTTTGATTCTTCATCTCAGGCACAATGGAATGTATGCGAATACCGTGGTGTATTGATATAGTATATGGTAACACGTAGAGGGTTTGATGAGTTAGACATCTTGACATTAGTTAGCTGTTTCTCCTGTTTACAACCAAGTTACACTAATGATTCTGCAATTACATAAAAAGATTATCAGACCACTTGAAAATCCCCTACTAGCATTCTCATTCATATTAACGTAACATTCTCAATTATAGTAATATATGTCTGATGACTGACTTTACTGTAAAACAATCTGGTTTTCTTGTTAATCTACATTGTGTCAGTGTTTAACACCAAATATAAACAAATGCCTGAGAAATTGGTTGTCAGAAATAAAAAAGAATGTTAATCAGACTACTTAATAGAATCATTTTTATGTACTAAAGTTTGTTATTTGACTGTTGCAAACTAGCCTACTTTCAGTAGGCAGAGCAATATCTGGTTGAGAAGGGATGAATAAATTTCTCTGAGTAGGTAGGTGACAGTGACAGAGACGTCAGTAACCCACCTCAGGTCCGGACAGTGATCATCTCATTGCAGAGGAGTATATGCAAGCACTTTCTAACAGAAGAAAGTAACAGCTGCGCTGCATTTACAGAAAGTTATCTTAGCTCATTTATCGGCTTGCACTCAGGACAAGCTTTTAATCTGCCCTCATCTGTGAAGTCCAGTTATTGTAATGGAGGCCACCAGCAGGCTAAGAAGGGAAGGAATTTAAAAGTTTGGGAGAAAGGCATGTCAAAATCTGTTTAAGACAATATGAAAAACTGCTCACGTACATACAAATAGGTGAAAATTCTTTTTCAGCTTTATTTACCTGAGAATGAATTTCAGTTTGAAGAGGCCTTTATGTCGTTTCAGGCAAAGCACCTAAGATATAAGCAATTTTCAACAAGAGTACTACACATTTGTCTTTATAACAATTTGTATGTAACAGCTTTTATGCAAATGACACTAAAGTGGCACCTTTTTTCTAAATTGGACATTTTTATGGTTATAATTTTCTTCTGTAATAACAGCAAAAAAATGGCTGTCCCAGTGGAGTTGAGCATTTCATTGCTAGCGCTGTTTTGTGAAGTTGGAATGACAAGTTTCTTTCATTTGCGCAAAGAATGACAAAAAAAGTATTTTTTGTCATTCTTGCCTGACTTGGTTGAGGCAGTTACACTTGGAAGCAGCACCAGTCCCCTGACACCAACCTCTTCTCTGCCAGCAAGAATGGTATCATAAAGTCACAATAAAACTTAAAGGAACTAAAAAATATTGCATTCTCTCTGTTTCTGCTCTTTGAAGGACATAAATTACTTTTTGTTAGTTTAAGCAGTTGCTGCTTTGGTTTGGTCTTTGGCATTGATTCCTACTCATTCTCCAGATGTCAGACAGGTGACTTTTACAGACCATGGTCTTGGGTTTAATGAACTATGATACAAGAGAATTTATGTATTTCATGCAAACATTCCAAGGCATTAGTATAATAAACCAAGTAAAATAGGCAGGTTCTTGTTGCTTAATTGACTATGCAGTTCTGCAACAGTGATGTGAGAAATTCTGGGTCTTTAGCAACGATTAAACTCTATCCCAGTTACCAATTAATTAGTGATCTGTAACCAAGAAACTTTGTGACGGATGATTTTACCCCATGAAGGGATAAATTGGTAGACTTTAATTGAGGTGTACAATAAGGTTAACAAAGACAAAGTTGAAGTCTGATACTTCATCTCGTAAAATAGAATCTCATAAAATATAATTAACTGTACTATTTAGTAAAAAACCCACAAATGTTTATTTTAATGTGAACAGCCAATAAATGCTAAACCCCCGTGTCTCTCTCTCTCTAAACTATGTATATAATATCTATATACTTTCTATATATAAACTAGTTAAATTTAAAGCCTTTTTTTAAACACTCTTCTGTTAGTGCTGATTTTTATTTCTGCTACTCAAGCACTACCAGTAGTGCTCCTTAGCACTCTGCACATTGGCTTAGGTAAATAACACTAACTTAGGAAAGCATATACGTACCTGAGCGCAGCACTTCTTCAAAAGAAACTGTCTAGCTGGCTCACCCTGGGTCCACAAACCATGTCCTTCACCACACAAAAACCTAGGGCCAAACAAACTCACGGTTCAGCTGCACCTTGATTCCCCCAAGCCCAGGCTACACTGCTGCTGCTGCTATCCCCAGCAAAGACTATGCAGGATTCTAGCACTGCGTAGAGCATAGAAACCCAGTTACATTTCGTGTCTTGAACACAAATGAAACAGGGTACTTGGTCAAGACGGTATATTTCAGCCATTAGACACCAATGCTGCATTTTGAGGAGCAGAGTTGTCTGCTGCTTGGCTCATCCTCCTAGGTGAATGGCAGAAAATCCCAATACAGGAGAAGAAAGGCCTAGAAGAGCCCTCTGTTTCTCTTCAGCTTGAACTAATGGCAGGGGAGGCATCCTCACAGCCAGAGGATGCTTTAGGCATAATGGAAGAGCAGCTGTCATTTTCTGAGACAAAATGCAGCCATCCTTTGGAGAAGGGAGGTCAGAGTTCAGTCTTCCTGTAGCCCAACCAAAAGAACATCCTGCCTGTAGCTTGCTGTATTTGGCACCTGAAACTTCCTTTGATTTTAAAGCTGCTCTGGTTGCTAATCCATTTGTCCTACAGAGGCAAGGCGTAGATGTTGATCCTTTCTTCCAAGGGCCAAACAGCTACACAGTCAGTGTCTTCATTTAGCTTTTTTGGGTCTGGACATCTAGCATGGATAACTTGCTCCACTTACCTTGCAGGAGGTAGAGTTATCCTTGAAACAAATCTTATGTAGTTTGTGATCTGTAAGTCACTTGGTACTTGGGGCATGTCATAGAGCTAACCTTAATTATTGTATTAATGAGCTGAAAGGTCAAGTACAGCATTTCTTTTTTTTAGAATGCTTATAGCCTGAAAAGTTTGCATTAGAAATATAAGGTGTTCTCTCTCTGCTCAACAATTTCTGTCTTTGAAGTTTCTTGGTTTTGCACTGTACCTTCCATTTCAGCTATGCAGTATCTATACATATAATTGCTGAACTGTCAGAGTCAAGAGTGACTTGAGACATCTAGAATTCCAGCCAAGGCAAAACTTCAAAGGAGTTAAAGCAATAACTGTGTATGCAAAAGGAATTTCCTGAGAATAATGACTGGGGGGAGGAGTTGATTACATTAATAAGTATATTGGAATGTTAACCATGAAATTTTGCTTCTAAATCCCCAGAAAAACTCTGTCCAGAATCATTAACCTTCCTATAGAGAGATACTGGAAACCTACATCCTCTTATCCCAGAAAAAGAAAACAAAGCATTGTGGATACTGCTGAGTAGGTGAAGTGTTTTATATGTTTGCGGCACTCCCACAGAAATCTTGTCTTGTCTTTAATCATTTGGATTACTTAAATCATTTCTCAGTATACCATCTAATTTATAAATATCTGCTTATGAAGAAGCACTTCTGGTATTATTGGGAGGGGGGGTGTTAATGCATTATTTACATTTTAGAAGCACAAATGTCTTTTTCTCAGCATAATATTAATTAATAAACACTTTGTGCATTTAGTAGCGTCTTTCATCTGAAGACCTCAAAGCATGTCTAGGCTTTTGCAAGTGGGCAAACTGAGGCAGATGATAACTACTAGGCTGCATTTTCAAGGTCACTGTATGTTCCTCGTGGGCAGGAAGCTAGCAGTGGATAGCCTTGTGCCTCGACTACAAATCCTGAAACCAACCCCCCTGGACCATTGCACTGCATGAGCAACTCTATGTACACTAACAGATTATTAATGTTCTAACAATCTAATGGTTTACTTAGTTTGACGTATCTTTAGGGCTTTATAATTAAGGAAATGCGTGTTAACATTAGTATTAACAATACTTTTTTTTTGGTCAAATATTCAGTGGAATCAAGTTAACAAATGCTTGCCTTGCTGTCCCTGAAAACTAGTGATGAAAAGAGCTCATACAGGATATTGAATGAAAGGGCTGATTTCACAAAAAAAAAGATACATTTTTTTTAAAGTCTTCTAAATAAAATGTTAAAAAGAGTTTGAAGCACTACATCATCACTCCATAAGCAGGGTTAGAAAAGAACCCAAGTTTTAAAAAAGAAAATATTTTTTTTATTTTGAAAGTCCTAATCACCTCAGGCCTAATTAGCATTTGAACCATGGCCTCTCTGCGCTTTTCTGGCAACATAAAGGGACCTAGAAGTGTGGATATATGTAAATATACTCTTTCATAATGGTCTAAAGAGATTTAAAGAGTTTGGGAAAAATATATTGCTTCAATGGTACCTTCTATATTTCTATTACTTTAACTCAGTAGAAAAAATAAAGGAATATGAGAAGTTCTGGTAACATTTTTAGTTTCATGCGCTGTATTTACCTCTGACTAAAAGGCTTTTTGGTGCAACTTCTGCTAACCAGGGTGATCACTGCATCATGAATAATCAAATGAGATTAGCCAACTGTGTCCAGGTCCAATTGTCCTATTATTGTCTACAGAAAAAGCATCCTTTAGTTTTAGACTACTTTATAGTCTACTACCATAATCCCTGCTAGCCTATCACCAGAAAACCACCCAAATTCAATTTTTTTCTTAAAAAATTGAATGTTCTTTATCCATTCTTGTTTATCTGCTGTCTATCTGTAGCATCCATGACAGTTCACTATCCCTGTCATCCTGGTGTGTTTTGTGCTTCGTTAATTATGAAAATCACATGGTGATTACAAAGCCTTCATGTGCAAATCAGAAAACATGATGCACACAGTTACACATAGCCATTTACTGCGCTCGTCAGTCACTGCAGGATCTCAGAAAGGAGGCTCACAGTTCCCCTCACAACATTATTTCTCAAAAGCGTTCATTTTCTATAGCAAGGTAATGGGCTGAGGAAGGGCACAGATTCTCATCTGTCTTACCTTGGTGTAAATTAGGAACAGCTCCTCTGAGATCAGTGCAGTTGCTCTGAATAAGCAACGGAGATCAGAATCTGGCTCAGGAACTTTGCATATTCACTATTAAATTTGGAAAAGGGAACCCCTGTCTGTCTCAATTTCTCAAGTGCTATCTGTCTGTTACCAGGCACATGCACATTAATTGTGTGTTTCAAAACTTTGTTTGGTTGAACCTGTCATCCTAGGCTAAAATTGTGTGACCTAACTTGTAGTAGCTTTTGCAGTGAAGGTATCATTTACTGTTGAGTATATTTTACTGTGCTGTTATAGATCTTTTCACTCAACCAGCTGTCTAACATGTTGAATAGTCTTTCATCTTGTCAAACACTTCCATTCCCCTTTCTACAGCTTTCTCAGCCAACATGTACACACCTAATCAATCTAATGCCACTGTCTCCAGACTTTAAAACCAAAAAGCACTGCCCAAACTACTTTTTTAAAGAGACAGTCATCCTTTTCCAGTAAATTCATCATCAAGAGGACTGATAAATTGTTAAATGAGACGAAACACTTCTCTGAAACTGTTACTCTAGGTCCAGCCTCAGAGCTCCGGTTCACTCACTGAATCTGTCATTCAGTAAAGGCTGTTGGGGGCTTCCCTTCACACTGATTGTGTATATGTTAATGTAATTTAATTTAATAAACATCCTACCCATGGAACTGAGCTTAAATCCTCTTGCTTTTGCTTACATATACTTTTTTTTTTTTTGCCATTTTTAGGCAAACAAGATTAGTCTGCCTCAATCTGTTCAATGCCATTTTTCTTTTTTTTTTTTCCCCTTATCCTTCATCAATGGGAACTCCATTAGTAGATTGATATTTACATCATACAGGAGGCAGGTGAAAAAAAAGCCATTGGCATTGCTTTCAGGTGGCCACTGCTATGTGATATAGTATATACCTTACATGGTATGGAGTATTCATTAGGGCTGCTTTTATTTTTATTACTTTTATTTTTATTAGATATATTACCTCCTGAGACTGTATGAAGTGAACCATGTCACTGGGTGAGATTACTACTCGGTTAATAGCAGTTCTGAAATCAGTCAATTGGGAATAGGCTATGTTGCAAGAACCTCTAAAATGTGTATATGTGCAGTGGGGGACAGGGTAGCTATCCGAAGGGGAAGGTTTTTCTTCTGTTGCCGGGTTCTCCGGTGGAACATTTTTCAATTGCATGCTTATTTCTATGTGTGCTTTTAGTTAAAACAGATAACAACACCTGAAACAAACACTTTTATAGCCGGCAGGTACGCATGAAATAGAGAGGCCTGAACAAACAGGTAGAGGTGGGTGCTTTGTATTTTCAGTCTGGTTTTGAATTACTAAGGATGGAGGGAGGTAAAGACACTTCAACCTTTAAGCCCCTTTGACATTCACAAAGTGCTAAAAGTCAGCTGGGGTCTCAGCTCTGACAAATTTGCATCTCTTTGAATATGACGCTTGAAAAGCCAAGCCGCTAGATTAAATTTTGCCATGGAGAAAATGAGAAAGGCTTCCATCTCCCAGGTCTACTGGGAGGATCTTTATGGTTGATTTACTTTTTTTAAATAAATGTTTCTTTATGTGTTTTCTCTAGTTTGTGTCCAGCCTTCCTCTATCACGTATGCTGTAACTTCTGCCAGTTATATCAGCCCACAGTAAGTCAACCTGGGCAGAGTACAAGGTGAAAGAATATTTCAATCTAAACTGCATATCCCTTCTGTGTTTTCTGATTAAAATTTGCAAGCAAACCTTGGAATAAACTATACCTGACATGACTTCTGAAATAATTTACGCAGTTTATAAACCAGGGGCTAAATCCTACAAACCCTCCCTATGCCATTTGTATGCAGAAGTGCTGCAGGTTTGCAGGAGCGGGCCCAGCTATTTTAGCTGAAACCTTACTATAGAGGACAGCAGGCAGAATAATGACTATAGTGAACCCATAAAAATAATAAACTGATTGCCCATTGAACAAAATCTACTAAAGTATGAATTATCTAATGAGCTGCTGCTGTGGTTCAGGCTGACTTATCCTGCATTAAGTCAACAATGACACCACTGACTCCTGTGGACTTGCTGCAGGGAGGGTGAGGGTAGGATTTGGCACCGGTTTAGGTGTGGAATTGTTTCAGTTAATGACGAATAAAAGGGTGTATGTAGAGGCAACTGTTTCAAGGTTTATAGAAGCTTATAATATGGACTCTATTTATTTGCTAAGTATTTATGGCAACTCCTGAATTTATAAGCATCTCAGGAAAAAAACTTTTCACAGATGTTGAATGTAAACATTGTTTTAATGTTCATTGAAGAAATCCCAAGTACACTGCTGTTGTCCTTGCATTATTAAAGAAGGAGAGTGCTTGAAAACACACCAGATTTTGCAACACAACTTAATACCCCTCCCTTGTATCTACATTTGCTACTTTTGAAGACTCATTATTTTTGGAATTTCTAAAGCAGAATAAACATATTTTTGTAAGCCAAGAGAAGAATCTCTCAATGCTTTACTTTACTCTGTCTTTTTTTCTTCAGTATATGTGAAATGTGTATATAACAGAGATCATACCCAGAGCCAGTAGGAGATGTTGTGTGTGAAGGTGTTTTTTTTTCCCTCAACACAAAAATTGTTTGCAAGCTCTGTGCACAGCATAAGTTATGAAAAATCACATATAGCTAGTTTTTCCTTTTTTATTTTTATTTCCTTGCGGGGTTCTTATAATTTTCTGGCAGATCATGTTACATTAGAATGAAATGTGATCTGTAGTTAGGACTTAGCGATGCATCCTGCAGTTTTAACTCAGTCAGTTGGGTTCCGATTTAGCCCAACATGTGTCTCTTGAAATAACTCAGGAGAGCAGATTGATGATATACTTAGCAGAGGAATAGCAGCGTTGGAGACTGCCAGCACTAAACAATCCAGTTATTGAATGTATCTAAGCATCTGAAGAAGAAGTCTAACTTTCTGGAGAAAAAATGGAAAAAGATCTAGGAACCCAACAAACCTCGTGCTGAGGTTGGTGGGAACAGCGAGGTGTGCAGAGCACTTTTTAAAGGACTCGAATATGTGACCAGTTAGTGCAAACTGATCCCGAGCACCTTAACCTCAGATCTTACTGTCATATCAGGGTCTCAATCAGATCTACCTGCTTCAGTTGACATTGTGGCAGTTCAGTTGCAGACACAGAAGTATTCTCTCTTTAGAGGAGGAAGCAACTCCTTTCCAGCAAATAAATGGTTTCAAGCTTTTATATAAGCTTCATTTATCCACCCAAAGTTTCTTGCACCTTTCAGTGTCCATTACTTTTGGTAGGAGTGTTTTGCCCCCTCGAATCCAGCTGCTCTCTCAGTGGTCTCAGGTCATGTCCCTCCCATGCTCACTCTGCTGCTCTGCGCATTGAACCTGCCTGTTCCTCCATGTCATTCCCCGCTTTTGGAGACAGCACCTAAATGTGGCATTTTACTTCTTGCTGGAGACTGCAATCACTTGCAGGATTGTAGCGGATGAATAGCAGTGGGACCTGCCAAGTACATCCTTGCTGAAGGAAGAGTAGCACGTCAGTCCCGCCGAGGTACGCACCTCCACAGAGCAGGACGGTTTGGGCATGAGCAAACCCCTTCCTTGCCCCAGCCCCAAGCCAGGTGTTGCAGGACGGTGACTAAACACAGCCTCGCAGATTCAGCACAGCCGAGATATTTCGTTCCGAATCAGGCCCCTAACTCCCGGCAAGTCCGCTTCCCAGTTAGGATAATGACTTGGATGCCTTTTTTAGAGAAAGAAAAAAGTGAGCCTCTGAGAAAAGCACTTCAAGACCTCATTTGAATAGAGCCTTATGCAATGTATTGGAGTTTCTAGGACAACTCCCTTACAAATGGATCATTACAGCTGTAAAAGGCAGTTTATTATTTAACCAATTCAGGCTGAGTGGAGACTGGAGAGTATTAGCACTTGCATTGATTGTAAGTAAGAGTCTAGTAATTAATGATCAGAGTTTTCAGCAACAGTCTTGAGGAGAGAGTGCAATGTGCCCAAATAGGTATGACTGAGGAGGTGTTACCTGAATTCAGAATGAGCCTGAAGACAAGGGCAATGAAAAGCAGGACGTTCCCATAACCCATTGCCAATAATTTGTCCACACATCACAAGTCCTATTAAACAGTGAATGGATTAAACTAGGCCCTTTTGATCTGGATTGACACAGTAGTTTTCAGCCCTTAAATGCAGCTTATCACCAGTAGATCCCAGAATCCTTTACAGAGGAAAGCAGTTGCCTCAAAAGCCTCCTGGGAATTGCTGTGAGTGGTCATAAGTAATACTAAGGGGGTGGAGAAATATCTCTGATAGCCAAAGTCTGGAGGAAATGCACTTATATGACTGGAAAAGGCCATCTTTGTCTCCATCCTGGCATGGAACTCTGGCAGAGATGGTCAGACTCTGGTGCGATAATAATACCATTGCACATGTATAGATATACACGGTGGAGAAGTGTGGCTTGGGATATGCTAAATTCTAAAGCTTCAGGATTTACTGTGGTCGCATTTTCATGCTTATAGCAGTAAGCATATTTATTTATTTTAATGAAACCAGAGACGGTTGAAAATTCACATGACTCCAGGAATTCAACATTTAGGAAATCCTTCTTCTTCCCGCAAGATTATACTCTAAAGGGATACACACATTGAGGACACATTTCACCCACCCTAAGAGAGTTATACAGCGGTCTTTCCTTATCCAAGACTCTTTTAAAGATTAATTGCTTCTATAATCCCTACAGTACAGGTCAAAAATAATAATAAAAAACCTTAAGTAAATAATTAATAAAATAATAAATATGCAATCCAATTAAACAACAACAACAAAAATCCCCCCAGATTGTCTTCGTGCTTGAGCTCATAACCATGTTGTATATTTTCTGTATTTGTCCTTCAGATGGCCTGATCTTCAGAGGACTAGCTTAATTTCTGATTCATTCAGCGGAGAGTCCATGGTCAGCTTATAGCAAAAGAACACATAATAATACACAGAATTGTGGTAGGTGCACATACACACACTATTTGCACTTCTTAAATAGCTATAAATCTGAATGCATATATAGTTGCTCACATATTTAGAATCATACATGTAAACAAATGAGGACAGTCACATGCACATGTAATGCTATCATCATGGCACCCATCTCAGGGTTATGCAAATTGATTGCTTTTTTCATGTGTGTGTGTGAGGTACAGCAAATACCCACAATCTTAAATTAACTCTTTCCAAATAATAAAAATCTTACTATTAACATGACATGTTTAAATCCAAATGGACAAGTTTATGTTCCCTTTTGCCCCTTTCTTTCTCTTTCTCACTCCTTCTCTCTGCCTCTCCCTCTCTCTCTCACTTTACCTTCCCAACGGCACTATTTTATTTCAGAAGAAAACTTATGAAAATTGTTGAAACACACACTACAAAGCATTTGCTTTTTTTTCCTCTCCTTTTTTTTTATTTCAGCAGATAGCCCCCAAAAAAGGCAGGGATGTCAAAGGCTTCGAGTCCCCCCTTTGACATTCACGCAGTGCTGAGAGTCAGCCGGGGTCTCAGCTCTGACAAATTTGCATCTCTTTGAATGTGACGCTTGAAAAAAGCCGGAGCTGCTAGATTAAATTTTTTTTTTTTCCGTCGAGAAAATGAGAAAAGCCTCTATCTCTCCGCCGAGTCTACTGGGAAGATCTTTATTCTGATTCTTGTTAGAATTGTTTATCACCCTGACAGACCAGACTCGGACGAGATAAAGGCGCTGCTCCATCACGGGGCCTGACAGTGGTAGGACATGCAGAGAAATGAAAGGAGCAGGGGAAAATATTATTAATAGATGCCGACTTGATTTGCCTCTATGGCACGTCAAGGAAGGAAGGGAGGGGGGAGCCACGGCTTGATTGCAAGCCTATGAAGTTCTGTCCAAAAAAGAAGCTATTTTTCATTAAGTGATAGAAGGGCTTTTTTCATGTTCTTTCCTGAGGAGCTGATAACTTATGCAGTTTATTCTAACCCTGCTGATTTCTGTCAGGGAAAGAAAACTCCTGAAAGATGGCTCCAGCTCGTCCTTTTCAGAGAAGGAGGCTGTCTTGTCAAAAATGGTAGCAAAGCATTAAAGCCCCGGCCTTGACTCCTGCAAGGTCCCTTGGATTTGATTGGGTGTGCATGTGTCGGCGAGCGTGGGGGGGTTGGGGGAGGAAGGCATTATTATGTACCCACTATGGCCCTCTGAGAGAAAAAAAAATCAAAATATATATGCAGAGCAGTGCTTGCACATATGCACATGCACACACGTACCGCACACACGGAGGCTTTGTGCATTTGACCATACATGCAGAAACATTCGTTCAGCTGCCTAATTACTCTGCAGTTAGTAAAGATTCGTCCGATATGAGCACGTGCAGAATTTGAGAACTGAAGTCTGGGTGTAAAGTTAGAACAACGTCATTCAAAAAGAATGGTAAAAAATAACCAGTACCCTTCCACCTCCTGTATGTCAGGTCTCAGATAGAAACATGACCAGCAATACCAGCTCAGGGACTCCTGCAGTGATGCTGACTCTGCTGCAACTGCCTCGCGATCTGGGGCAAAATTGCCTTCACAGGATCATTATTTCTCTTAGGTTAGATTTTTTTGGATGAGGAAAGTAGAGTGAGAAATCCTATTTGTGCGCATCATGGACATGTTATCGTTATTCTTGGATCCTTCACATTTCCAGCTCTGACCATTTGGGGCATTCACTGCAATCACAGTATTGCACAAACAGTTCCTTGCTTGTAATTACTTTGTTCTTCTCCAGAAAAGATTGTTTGATCACTATCCTAACTGAATTTTGAATTCTGTATAAATTAACTGCTGGAGAAATGCTTGCCTCAGGGCAATAGTGTAGGTCTGTTTCTGTGAACCTGCTCTTCGAGATCGCTTCATGCTGGATCTGTCCTACAATATGTCGAGCATCTCCAGAGAAGCTATGAATGCTGCTGAGGTCTCTCTGCTTTCAGTAGGATGGGAGTGCTTAGCAGCTCAAGGGAATTACTCAGCACTTTGCTGTGGAAAGAGTGTGGCTTTTTTTCTGGAAAGCTCATGGACAGTCTGAGTGCTAGGCAGCCCACCTCCTCTTTCTTCTTCAGATTTTTCCTGAAGAGTTCTTCTTTCTAGTAAGACCAACAAGATTAAACAAATCCCAGATCTTTTCCATTCAGGTGGCAATAAAAGATCAATTACTGATGTTGTATGTAAAAAAAAAAAAATACCACTAGGCACCATGTCCCCACAGTGATATGTCTATAGAATTTTAGTCTTCACCTTCTGTTCCCACTGACATTTATTTCTCTTGTTTGCTCTATCGTGTCCAGAGCTAAAGGGAAAGTTCTACATTCTTTTTTTCAAAGTGCTTAAGAAAGACCTGTAGTGTCTCTCTAGCTAACTCTCTTCCATGTCTTTCCCATACATTCTGTGGCACAGTCAAGTCTGGAACTGATTCATTTTCAAATTCAGGTGTAGATAGATGATAAAGGGTGACTGCTTGGGGGAAGACCTCAAAACACCAAACTTAGGAACTACGCAGAGGCTTGGGTTAAGCTATTGTCCAGTTTGGGGTCAGGAAAGATTTTTACCACCTACTATCTGAGCGATCTTCCTAACCTCTCCCGAATGCAACTTTTGGTACACTGTAGCTTTTCTATTAAAGATCCTAAGCCTGCCATAAACCATCAGGCAGCCTGATGTGCCTGGTAGGAGGATTATGGACTGCTGTGTGCTAAATGTATGTGGCATAGATATCTGTATGCTGATATGAGACTGGGTTTGAAAACCCAGTTATCCAGCAGTCTATTCCTTACTCCATTGTGAGAGAATCCTCATACAAATCAATTGATTTAAAATTAAGGACATTTTAAACTACTTCTGAATAGTAGTCTAGTTATTGTGGCATAATAGCAATAATTAAATATAAGGGTGCTGGAGAGTTTGACCAGGAGCATGGATGGAGAGCACAGACTTTGCTCAAAAGATCTCATGGTAAGTAGAGGGGATCTGTGAGCTGGGAGGGGGAAAGCAGCTCACGGGTTGATGTTCTGACATGCAAAGTCACTGAAAACCTTCAGCTCATGTCCTTTCTACATTTTCTGTGTTGTTTATTTACTGGACTGATGCCTATGAATTCCCAAGAACCTTGTGCATGGTGATTTGTTCTGACTTCAGACGTTACACAAACATTTTGAGAAATCCTATGTTGGCTCTGTGTGAGGAGTGTTCTGGTAAAACATAGTGACCAATTACAATATATAGTTCTATTTATTGATAGGGAAATGCTAGAAGTATCGGATGAGCTCAGGATGATGTTATACTTGGTTCTGTACAAAGCAAAAGACAGCCTACACACATCAGACAGCCAAAGGATGGGAGAAAAGAAGTATAATGACTACCTTTTTATAGCTCAGGATCTAAGGCTATTGATACTGAGCAGCCCAAGATCACACAGAAAGTCTGTGGAAGGGTTGAATGCTTGAACTTAGATCTTTAGTCCTAGTTCAGTTTCTTAACCACAGCACAGCCCTTCCTCAGCCCAGCTCAGGGTGGCCCAGGTCTGTTTTGGCTGAGCCACGCTCACCATATCACGTTCCTTTGTAATACAGACATGCAAAGCAATTTAGAAAGGCCCCCTTTTTTATGACTACAACTAATTTACCCAAATTCTGTGAGAAAGTATCATGACATAGGTAGGGATTTGCTTCTTTTTTTAACTGCAATTGTTTACATTTCTCCAGTGACAAAGAGGGATATTGTTAATGAAACTTTGAGAAAGGAGGTTGAGTTATGCATCCCCAAAGTCCTCCATTTGCATAGTTTTAGAAAGTGGATATATTTGGCAGGCGTTCTCTTTATTCAGCCATGGGTTTGGCACATGCCAGAGTACAGAGGCTGAGTGAGCATCATGCAGTAATTTAAACTGAGAAAACAGATGTGGTTTTGCATTTTGGTATGTGTGTAGTCTCAGGCTACCATGAAAATATCTTTGGGTAATCAGCACACTCAAACTGCATAGATCACATGTTGATACCTCACAGTTATGCTACAAAAGGAAATATTTTACTAAATCTTTTTTTCATTTTCTTTTTTTTATTTAGTTATGCTGCTCCAAATTAACTCAGTCTTGTGGATAATTATAGTTGAATTTATAAGGATTCATTTTATTCCACAAAATCATCCAGAAGTTTGGGTCCTTATATGCATTATCCAGATCCTTGAATCTACAAAAAGGGAACGAGAGAGGGTGACATCACAAGTTTTTTTGTAATAATTCCATATAAGCAGACTGCAAACCCCAGAAGAATGATTTTTTTCTTCTGGTATTTCAGCACTTTTAATTCTGAGTGGGAGCCTACACAATGTGCAAAACTAATGAAACAGTGAAATAGCTAAGCAGTGATGAACACAGCAAAAAATATTTGCTTAGAAATCAGTTCAAATACAGACCAAAGAACTGGTGATTGGAGTGCAAATTTAACATAAGGCATTTAAGACCTGGTCCCATATCACTGGCAGAATTCCCTTGATTTAAATGCACGTCAGTTCAGGTCAATAAAAGGCAATTACTTTTTTGTATGATAAGTATGAAACCCTGAATAATGTCTGGAATGTGTTTGTTGCTGATTTTTGTCTGAATTAGGTGGGGAAAAGAGTAATTTTTGCATTGTTATACAATCTCTTACTAGATCATGTTAAGTGCAATGGTTTCAAGTTGTTAAAGTAGGAAGTTAGGGCTACTAAATCATGATTTCTGCGTAATTATGGAGAACACACGCATTTGTACTTTATGATAGCTATTGGTTTGCTAGATTTTTTACAAGATTTTGTGGAAACAGTGCTACTAACATGTTCATAGCACTAAATTTTCAACTGAAAAAGCAATTGTAGATCGTTTCAGGGCAATCTGCAAACAAGACTTAAAAAGTAGGAGGGAAAGTAGCTGTAAAGTTACTAGCTGGCCAAGTAAAATGCATTCATCCACACTGACTGTCCAGTGTGGCTGCTATTGTGAACATTTCCTCTTTAGTTCCTACTGTAATCAATCTAATTTGTTTTCCCACAGAAAGTTTTTCATATATGGTTCTAATTTATAAATGTGGCCCCAAAGGAATTAAGATTGCATTTTTAATATCACCTGTTACTAGGAGGGAGTTAATACTTCATAACCATTTATCTACAAATTTGACCTTTTTTGTCTCCTTCTGAAGAGATCTGCAATCAGACTGCAGGTTTTGCAAAAAACAGTGTCAGCGAAAATGCTTTTGCAGATTATTTTGCCTATTTCTGACATTTGGAAAGCGGATTTCAATAGATTTAACAAACGTAACTGTCCATCACAACTGGCTACTTCAGCTCCGGTGAGGGCCAAGTTTAACAATGCCAGTTCAGAGAAATGTATGTACAGGTCCATCTATTTCTGCACAGCCTGCAAGAAAGTGCTTCTGGGACATCCTGATCACTGACAGGATCCTGGATAAAGGCTTCATTCATCTCTTCTACTTCAAAAACTCATTGAAATGTGATTTAAACTTTGTTTCTCCCCACGTATCAAAGTATGGAAAGGTCAATCATTTGTTTCCAAAAAAGAAATATGTTAGGGTAGCTGAAGTGGCTTCTTACTAATAGATACACTATGCACTCTCCCACTCCCCAAATGGCATGAATAGAAGAATTGTAAAAAACCCCCTCTCTTAAAACCATTTTTCAGTA
The DNA here is from genome assembly GCF_947461875.1 of Haliaeetus albicilla. Classification (NCBI taxonomy): domain Eukaryota; kingdom Metazoa; phylum Chordata; class Aves; order Accipitriformes; family Accipitridae; genus Haliaeetus; species Haliaeetus albicilla. Next base: position 15,670,025 of record NC_091487.1, on the reverse strand, counting down.
GCCAAATAACTCAATTTCTTAAGACATCAACTTCAACTGACAATATGTGTACTCTTTTTGCAGGGAGAAAAAGAGTGGGGGAAAGCTGTCCTTTGATTTTGGTTCATATTCAGGGAACAGCCTGGGTTAATAATTTAAAGGTAGGAAGTTAATTTATGCATCCTTGAAATCCTCCTTTTGTGCAGTTTTAGAAAATGCATACATGTGACAGGATATCTCATTGTTCTCAGGATGTGTTATCATGTATATGTGGAGTAGCTTTAGTGCGATATGAAATGCAAATTTGCCTCACTTTGTTCTTGCCACTTTTATGAATATTAAAAATATGGATAAAATAATTGTGAACACTTTTGGAAAAGGTCTTTAGCTCCTAATTTCAGTGCTATAAAGTTTTTATATTGGTGCAGTAGAAAAAAAAATTGAAAATTTTACCAGCTTATATTGGCATGAATGTAAGAAATTTAATTGAAAATTTGCATTTTGAGTGCACTCTGAGTGGAACTTTATGACGGCATGAAACCCTAGTGCCAATAAATAGCACAACAGCCTCTCAGGCCAAAACAATATAGTTCATTTGTGTTAAGTCAAACAAAACATAGTCATTTAGGTGATTTTAGACCAGCACTAACCTCCTTTAGCACCAAGTTTGTAATAAAGAAGGGGTTAAAGAAGAGGTTATCCTAGACAGATAAGGCAGCTAGCAACACATGGGGTACCACCAGTGCCATCATTCTGAGTGCTATAAGACTATATCCCTCATAACACCAATCCATCTTGACCTGCCCTGCTAAGTGGATTGACTTGATGAGAAGCCTTTATGTAACACGATTTCTACTCTTGCTAGCAGATTCCTAGTTGTAAGGGTGGCTCTAAGACTGCCACAGCGTGCCTCGTTTAACATTGTTAAGCACTACCTTTGTAAGCTATTCCTGATTATAGATATATGCTGAGTAGTGCTCCAGAAATTGAAGCTATGTTAAATCAACAGAATAGACTTACTTAAATTATTGTGGGAGACCAAAAGGCCAAGCCATTATTTTTGCATATGATTCTTTAATGTAAAAATAAAAAACCAGAGACCTTGCTTCCCCAGCATTCATTGATGTTATACCTGTGCATTAAGTGCAGACTCAAATACTTCATATTGCAAGACAAAGAATTATGGTGTAAGTACTAGAACAGACTATTGCTCTGCAAGACTATGGAATCAGTCCTTTAATTTAATAGCAGTGTAGCTGGGAAGCTGCAGACACAGAATCATTGGTCCTATTTGTTTAGATTATTCAAATAATAGCGTGAGTAATATTCACAGCTTGGGCTGAGATTCTTCTCTACTTTAACTCTTCTGAAAGCTGGACCTGTTTCAGGAATTAAACATCTTTTTCCTCCATGTGGCTTTTAGGCTGCAGTTGTAAAGCTCTTCATCAGCATGTACTGACTTTGCTCATTTCTTTGACAAAAGGCTGATAATCTGCACTAATGGCTTTGGCTGACTCATATGTTTAGCTCCCAAATGACTTTGACTGACACACTGAGGAATATTAGCAATACGGAAATGAAGGTTGATCACGGACAGAGATGGACAAGCATGCTGGGTGAAATCCCCCATATCTTTACTTCCATTAGAGTTCATTTCTTTCTGAGGTTGGACTGCTTTTATATTACATTCCCTTTTCTGTTAACATAAATTTTCAGGTCTTAAACAGTGATCCCTGTAGTGAGAAGCTCCTCTCTAGGCAGGTAGCTCTTTGGATTATGTCTTCTCAGATGTAAAGTTTCCCTTGAGTATGAACAGACTCTTATCCCTAAAGAGGAAGGTATGAAAAGTATGAAAAAATCTTCATTTTCCTTTGAAAACCATTCACATCCAGTACCTGGAATTATAACCACTTGGCTAGTTACCCACTTCATGAGCAAGGAGAGGGACATTTCCAGCTTGGACTGGGTTTTCTGTTTGTTCTGATTTTGGGGTTCTGCTCTATGGGGTAATTCAGTTCTGAGCTTCTCTTCCATAATAAACACTTGCAAAAGCTCATGCAAGCAGAATATCGCATCCACATCTGACATCAAGTCCTGTGAAAAGCAATCATTTTTGACAACTGCATGTAAACAGTACACCAGCTTTTATGGGATGTATCAGTATAAGAATACATACCCTGAGACATAAAGATGGTGCTAAGTTCTGTACAGAAGAAATTACAAATAGTGTCAAACTTTAGGGCTTGTAATAACAGGTGCCAAAGAATAGGATAGGATTAAATGAACAGTGATCTAAGATGCATCTACATATAAATTCAGAAGGATAAACATTGGCTGAAACTAGGCTTAGCACATGGACTGTCCTTGAGCAAAAGGATTGGAGGTTGAGCGATAGGTTTTACTACCAATTTAGACAACCTTTAAAATAAAATTTGACAAAAATAAAACTCAAATACAAAATTTAAAAATAAATTCAAAGTAAAAATTAATCATTTCAAAGTCTGAAAACAAAGTATTTGGCTTCCATGGGCAATTAGAAATGATTTACAAGGAAAAGGGGCACACATGCAAGTCAGCAAAGGTTTTGAGTCAAGAGGACCTTCCCTGTGCAAAAGTTAAAACTTCTACTTAAGTACTTTGCTTGCATTGGGCAAACGTATCCGTTCTGTTTTTCAGCAGGATCTCCACAAGCACAGATGGGGAGACTGGTTTTGCTTTGTAGAGATGGCACATTATAAAACCTTTTTCATAACCAGGAGAAATAACTATTAGAGGACCTGAATGGAGCTTTTGGAGTTTTGCATGACAGAGGCCTCCAAAGCATGCACATTTGGTTATTCCAAAACAACAGTCAGAAAAGTCACTATATGAAATATTTATTCCTGGGTTAAACCCAATTTCTTTCCTGGAGAAAGCTATGTGGTCTTTCACATACAGGAGATAGGATTCAGGCAGGTGTTTCAGCTTGACTCTAGTTTTTTGACAGGAGATTTTGAGGAATGGTACACTTACTAAGGAAAGAAAACATTAAATAACTCCCACCTGGAAATACCTACCTATCTTAATAAGATAGCTTTACATAAAAATCTGAAGCCTTTTGAGATTAATGAGGCCTGTTTACTTTCCATTTCATTTGGAGCCCCCTCTACTACATGAGTCAAATCAAAAGGCTGAGAACTTCAGTTGGAAAACTGAAAAAGAAATAGATAAAAAAGTAAAAAGCTGGTTACTGAGTTGGATTTGAAGTCTGTCTATCTCCCTGTCTTTGCCAGCAGTTGATCGGAAAGACTGGAAGACAACTGTTCGTTTTCATTTAAAAAAAAAATGGGGAAGGAAAGGAAAGATCTCTCTATCTCTGTGGCCTCAGGGACAATTACATACATGTACACGCTCAAGTATAAAATCTGTGTGATGTTACATATCAGTTTGCAGTGCTGCAGTGCTATTGTATGGATGGAGACATAAACCTGTCAATTCAGGTTTTATTGCTAGGAGTGCCAGATGCACTGTCCAGGAGCTCAAACATACCAGCCTGTGCCACCAGCCCAAGAGGCCACGTCAGGGCTTTCCTCTGCTGCTTTCACAGTTTTCGCACTTGATAGACTCATGTTCCCACACTGTAAGTGCCATGGCCTCCCTCTGTGACTTTTTTGCTTTTGATAAAGATGGTATTGTGTATAACAACATTCATGTTTCTTAAGAGTTCCCATATCGGCTGTAAGAAACTCCTTAGGTGCTGACCTAAACCAGATGCTGTGAGCTCTCTTTTTTCCTACCCTTTAAATGTTTTAATGGTTTGTGTATTTTAATTTTACCAGTCACTTAGCCTTCTCATTATATCCTGCTTCTCTCTCAGCTGCCTACAGGGGAGACATGGAGAGATAACCTTTCTCTTTCTCTCTTTCCAAAGGCAAATCAAAAGAAAAGCATAGGGAAATTTACATGCCATGGTGTGACTGTGGACACTGCTCTGCTTTGTCAGGACCTGTCAGCTCTGTTTCAAATGTTGTACAAGAGCATTGTGCTCGGGCTGCCTGACTCCTGTTTGGGGAGGTGAAGTGATCTCTGGTTCCTTCGGTGTCACCACTGAAATGGCCATGAACAAGGCTGACAACACAACCTGGGACCCAGAAAGGTGTCTGAATGTATAAAGATCCCAGGATGAAAATAAAGTGAAGATAGATCCATCTTCACTGTCTTTCAAAAGACAGTTACAGAAAAGAGAACAAATTAGATTGCAAGAAGACTGGAAAGCTGGAAGGCCTGTAGCCTAGATTCCTGACACCATCAAATATTATCCGATGCTTGCACAGTTTTTGTCATCTCTCTGCAATGTTTCTCTTCAATAATGGAAAATACAATGAAATAAAAAACACATGGTGGGATTTCAAAAAGCATTCCTGTTTTGTTGAGAGTCTCAGCTAAAAGTTACATTGACAACTGGCTGATAAAGTTTGATGTGCCATAGCTAAGTCTTTTCGAGTCACAGAAACTCCACAGGAATTATCTTCCAATCAGAAAAGGGTATTACACCTATTGCAGAAAAGGAGAACAAAACAAAGCCCATAGGCACACTCAGATCTGCCAGGCCATGAGAATTTCACTTCCTCTCAGTGACACTTTGCTGTGACTGTGGGCAGCAGATTGTGTTTGGATTGTCGGGGAAACAGTCGGGCCATTATTGTTGTTGTTTAATTTTTGGTGGTTGAGGGTTTTTTTTTCCCTCCTAGCCAAAGTATTAAAAAAAAAAAAAGGAGGGGGGGGGGGAAGAAGTTGATTTCTTCAACAAGCAGCTGCAATGACAGATGGCTGATGAATGCACTACCAGCAGTTCCAATGGAACTCGACTCCGTGGGAGTCGGGGCACTGCGCACCTTCCAAAGGGCGCCACGGTAGTCGCTTGGGAAGGGGAGTGAGAGTCGGAATTTCTAACCATGGTGAAAATGTACTGAAGGAAGAGAACATGATGACAAGGGGTGAGAAAGGGAAGGGAGTGATTGAGATCCATCCAGCTGAGTCTTTATCCCCAAGGATGAATTAAGATGAAATAGGGGCCTGGAGCCATAAAAACTTCAGGAGTACTTTAAAAATAATGCCTCCTCTGCTAAAACATATCATCTTAGCCACCCACTTGCCATTAGGCTTTGTTGATCTTTCTTCCCTAGCCCCCAGATGGACTCCTCCTCTTTCCATTCTTTCTACACACTTTTTTCCTCTCTTTCCTGTTCCTGCTTTTCCCATCGCTCTCTCTTCCCTAGCCTCATGACTGTGTGTGATTGTGAAGAAAATAGCTAGGCTGTTGCTTTTCTCAAAGCTGCTTCCTGATGCCTGTCAGGTGTCCCCCATGAGTCCTCCTTAGCACCCCAGGGTCTGGCAATCCCTGATCAGCCCTGCCAGGTGATCTGCTGCGTAGCGTGCTCCCTTGTAGTGCTCAAACTTGAAGAAATGATTTGCCCTGGGTAGTTGTCATCTCATTGTCCAAAGGTGCCCGTTGAAATGGGTAGTCAGCAAAATTTATGACCTTCTTTTGGGAGCCCTGTGCCAGGTGTGGGAATATTTCTTCTTACTGCCTGTGAGTTTTAGCTCACCGTGGAGGCAGAAACACAACAGTGAAGGAACACAAGCCCCACTCTCTGAAAGGAGTCCACAGGCAAATGAAAGTAGAGTTTCCTGCATCGAGCAGAATGTCATGACCTGCAAGACCTCTAGCCTGTCATGGTCCCCAAGGCGGTGCAGCTCCCCCTTTCTTCACCTCCCTGTGTGAAGAATGAGGTAAAAAGAAAAGAACTGGTGGCAGCTGGAAAAGCAGTAGGGGTTTGCAACAAGGCAGTGAGTAAACGAGGAACAAAACTCCTCGAACAGTAAATGTACTGTGTAAACATAAACAATAGCAACAAGGAAGACGCATATTCCAAATCCATCTCCAGTGAGAATCAATTATGTTATATCCTATGAATCAGGGGAGGGGGCTTGTGAGAGACAACGGGGACCTATTATTATTTTCAAGTCAAGTCAACCAGCCAAGTCTGCAAACAAAAGCATTTTCTGTCTTTTTCTCTCTGTCTTGTTGATGGCCTCCCCTTGTCTCTCTTCCTTGGCATATTTCCTGCAGTTCCCCCACCCAGCAGTAGTTATATACGTCTGAATAACACTGCAGTTCAAACACCAAAAGAATTGTTTTCCTATGGTTTATAAATGTTTTTTCTATTTCCTTGTGTTCATAATCCTGGCATAAGCAGTGCTTATCAAGGGGTGTTCTACATCAGAAAACTCAAGCGTGAGACTGTCTGAGTGTGCCTCCGTGTGTGTGTGTTTGTGTGTGTTTACATGTACATGAATATATGTGACCAAGGAGGCAGGAAAACACTGCTGCAGATCGTTAATGAAATAATGATAGGTACTTCTTTTATACCTGTGGTTGCAAAAAGAAAGGATAGGTTTTATTCTTGTATCTGCACATCACTAGCTAGTGCTAACACACACACAGGTTTTTTTTCTGTATCCCCAAAATCACAAAGTGGGAAATGAAAAGGGGAGGAGGAGAAAGAGAGAATTGCTGGAAATTATTGTCTCTTAGGGTGTTCTCTAATAATGAGAAAGGAGCCCCACTTTGAACTCATGATTCTTTGCCAGAGAACAAAAACCTTAAAGCATTTTGCTACCTTTAATTGTATTACTCTTCTAGTAATCAATAAAGATAAAAAAGGATCATTCTATGTACAATATGAAATCACACAGGGTCTGACTATGTGGAGATAGATTCCACTTATCTGTCTCTAGGGGTAGCTTCTCTTGTAGTAGAAAACTCAATTTTTATTTGGATTTTAAAAATGTTTCAAATTATCCAGTCAATGCTACATGCATATTAAAAGATTTATTACCAAATATTCTCATCTTGATGTACTGGATCTATGCACCCAATTCCCACTAATGTTAATGGAACTGCATCTGTAAATCCCTGCACATCAAAGCAAGACAGTACCCATAAGTATTGCAAATACATAGGTAGCTGGATAAATAGCACAAAGATTAACCACCTCTGGCATTACTGGTTTTTCCTTCTTTGTGTAAATGTTGGTCTCAGCTTTCTAAGGACTCAAGATGCGACATCAGAAACTAGAGGCAACCAGGCCAAGATCCCCCCGCTTCTGCATGGGCGTTGAAGGGAGACACCTGACTGCCGAGCGGCGGCACCCACGCTAATTGAAGGGGAGAGGGAGAGGGGTGCCTCCGCAGGGTGACTCAGGGTTTAGGTGGGCTGAATCATCGCCAGAAGTGCCTGTTCCTCTCCACTGACTATTAACCAGGGGTGTAGAAAGAGCCATTAATTTAAGTACCTGAAGGGAGACAGGTTACATCAGGCCTTGAAGTATTAAGCCCCCATTTCTGTCCTCTGGTTTGGGGGGTTTGAAGGCTCCCGCTCAGGGTATAGGCTGCTCATCCCCTGCTGGGGTGCCTTCATGTTAAAAGTGGGAAGAGAGATGGAGAAATGGTAACCATCCCATCTTTCTCATTCACACCAATATTAAAAAACCGCGTTCGTACATCAAAGCCGAGATTTTCAAACATGGGTTCCTAGAGTTTAAACCTTAAATCCTTAGGTGGAATTCATAAAAAGCACTTCGGATTTCACTGCTCCAGAACTTGTATTTGGGTTAATTATCTGACCTTAGGCATCTATGTTTTGTAACGTTTGGATCACGTTTTAAAATTAAGAGAAAACCAGTGTGTTATTATTATTAATATTATTAATAGCTCTATTAATTAAAATCCCTACATATATGCCAATGTAAACGGTAATTAAAGTAAATTAAATATACTAACAACAAAGTTATATAAGCTGTGTTAGAATTCGAAGCAAACAAATGCATGTTTTAAAGTGAAAAAAGGATGAGGGAGAAAAAGTAATTACCATAGGGCCAATAACTATATTAATTGTTAGAAAAGAATACAGCTGCACTAAAATCACAAGGAGTGTGTACGACACTGAAAGATGGGTGGGGCAATTAAAGCACAGACAGGCTAATAAATGATAATTAATAATACCCCTGCTGAAACTTCCATTTCTTATCCCTAGATTTGCAAGTACCTTACAAAGGAAGGATCATTAGTCCCATTAGGCAAAGGAAGGAGGAAGAAGCATAGTGTAATGAAGTACAGTGGCCAGAGTCACCCAAGGGTATGGCTACACAAACAAGTTACCGCAAGTTAAATTAGAGTATAGATTAACAGAGTCAGCTGCTCTGCTCTGACTTCCTATTTGCCTGCTGTTAACCTGCGGTAAATGTAACCCAGTTTATCTCAGGTCTAATGAGAGGTCTAAGGCTCCTTTCTGGCTGCAGGAGGAAAAAAATGAGTAACTGGTACGGTAAAGCAACGCTGGCTAACTTGCTCTAACGCCACCTCCGTCAAAAACCTGGCTAGTCTGTATTTGTGAGATGGCAGCGATCATTTTGTGAGGCTCTGCTAACATTGGGATGAGTGTGGTATATAAATGGAAAGGGTTGACGGGAAAGGAATGATACGGGGGGTGAGATACATCGTGCAGTTCAGCGCAGAAAAGTCAAAATCTGGTGCAGATCTGCGATGTGACAGTAGGGTTCCAGGAAAAGCAGGTGGTGTGGGAACGCAGCTCCCCATTAGGACAGGGCTCAGAGAGAAGGGGATCAGTCATAGCCAGAGCCTGCATTATTTAAGGCTTTAAAATCCAAAAGGGCCAACTTAAAATCAATCTGCCACTTCGGAGGCAGGCAGTGTGAAGAATGCAGCGTGGTGTAATGCGTTCCTGCTGGCTCACAGGGCTGAGCACACGTGCTGCCACGCTCGGAGCGAGCAGCAAGCAGCGCTGAGCAGCCTGGCTCTAAGCTCCGCTAAGAGGGTATTACAATAATTGAGCTTTCTGGTAACAAGGTCTGCGTTGCTATATTTGTGATAGGCATGGGATAAACTAAGTGTGCAGCCGGTGCGTGCAGCATAACTGGAGGTGGGGGGGGGGCGGGGAAGAGCCTCTTTGACACCAGAATTGGAAACCTGGCTTCAACTTAAGCAATGGCAAAACTCCATTAACTTCAGTTCGAGCCTGTGCTTGCCGGGTACTTTTCCAGGTGCGCTGTGGCCTAACACAGTACCAACATGCACCCAGCTCATGACCTCTGAAACACAATTCTTCAAAGTGCAGGGGTACATAATAGAAATAATTCCAACCAGTACCGTCACCCAACATGCGCTTTTACCAGCTCAGAGAAGAAATGTCTCCAGCTGCGTGAGGACAGCTCTTTCCTCCTCTATGGCTGAAATAGAAATCAGGATGTTGGTGGCACAGGATTATATATAAATTTCACTAAGGTATTCAATCTTTTTTTTATTTTTTATCTGTTTTGATCCATCCCAAATTTACTGCATTTCTCACATTGTTAAATCTGGGAGAGGATCTGCATTTTCCCACATGCATTTTCCCGTGGTTCATTTTCATTCTGAAAACCCTCTTCATCTAAAATCCCAAATCCTTTGTCCAATCACAGCTAATAACACAAAGTCAGAGTCAGAAAAATCTTTCTTTTTCAGTGCTCCCCTGTGAGTGTCACATTCTTCCAGGTTCCGAATCAGGCAAATGCCTAAACATTCACTTGGCTGTGGAAACTGCAGGGACACTGGCTCTTCCTGGCTCATTTGCTCTCTCTCACCCACCTCACTTTCTTTCAGCTGTTCTCTGGTTGAGGCCTGACGCAGTAAGTGCATTTAGAGGAACCCAAAGGGCTGTGGTTGCACAGAGGAAAGCTTTACTGGGGTTATGCTGGGGGAACGCTGTCCTGACGGAGCTGGGTAGGCAGTTCCTCCACACTGCCAGCACAACGGCCTCCCGGTCTTTCTCCTAGTGGTGGGGTCTCTGGGCAGTCAGTGGGATGGCCAGGCTCTTTCAGAGCCAGGTCAGCATGTTGGAGACCTGCTACGCTCTCTGCCATTGCCCACTGTGCTCCCAGGAAGCCCTGGCAGTCCTGCTCTTACATCAGGGTTCTCAGCTAAGAGATTAACACTAGGTCAGGGAAATCTGAGACCCAGCTATCTCTTCTGGCTTAAACCGGGCACTTACAGGCTTTAGTCTTGCTAAGCTTAGGTGGTAGTGAGCTAGGAATTTGAAGATCGAAAGTTGAGAGTTAGACAAGATTTCGGTAGGCAAGTCTTCTCTGGATTGAGCCCTTTGTCTAAACTTTTTGGCTAACATCTTTTACTGCTCAAGAATAGGCATCTTGAAATTCTGTGGTTTGCCATGTCAGCCACAAATTAGAAATGGAAAATACATGAAAAGAAAATATTTGTAAATAGGTATATTATATATAGGAACTTGTGTGTATATGCGTGTGTTTGTGCACTTTGAGCAAAGTGAATGATTTTTGCACAGCTAGAAAAGCATTTTTTAAAAATGAATGTATGATACTCTATGTGAAGTCTACAGTCATAACAGGAAATCATGCAATTTCTGCAGAAAGATTTTATTTAAAAAAGCAGAGTGCATCTCATTGACCTACATTCAGCTTCCCCAGCATACACTGTACCTGCAGAACTTTTCTGCAGAGATACATTGTAGATACAGATCAAAGGGAAATGCTGGTGTCAGAATTGTCTAAATGTCCCTTTTTGGGCCTGAAAACCTAGATCATTGCCATGCATTTGCACTGACTTTGTAACTTTAATCAACCTGTAAACTGTTCCTTGGACTGCTGTCTTTAAAAGCCAGGTAGGCTGTTCATGGGGATAATGAATGTCTGTATCTAGAGAGCAGACAAATGAAGCTCTCTGTTGCCTCAGAATGAAAATACCTATTTTTTAAAGAGCTTTCTAAGATACATCGCAGTATATAACAGTAGCAAAATAAAGTCAGCATCTGTGTTAAAAGAACTACAATCCACAACCAGCTGGATTCATCCTGTTCAACATATACCCTAACTGTTTTGCAGAGCATTTGGTCCCCTCTTTAAAAAAGGCTGGGGGTGTGTTAAACATCGCCTTTCAGGGCTGCTGGATTTTATTGCATGCACATCTGTCTACTCTGACTTAGACTGAGACCTGTCAACTCATTTCTCACAAGACCGCTGTAATAGGCCTGGATTCACAGTGTGTGGGGGTGTACGGATAGCGGTAGCGTGAGAGAAGGGGGCTGAAAATTGTAACACTGACCGCTGTAGTGTTGAGCTTTTAGGCACCTTGCTGTCCAGTGAGGGTGACACAGGGATGTGCTCCAGCTCTCTTGTGCAGTGCCTAACTGGGTACTAAAGAAATGAAGTTGACAAAGGAAGCATGCAAAGAGGTGAAGTGCCTAAGTTACCCTTTAAAAAATACGAAGCATGTAAAAAACAAGGTTTCTATAGACCCACTTGGTGCCTGTCTCTCTGTTGTGCAATCAGATAAACAGATAAGATTGTCTTTTACCACTAGACAGCTTTATTAATTTGGTGTGTGTGGGGGGTGTTTCTAATTATGACATCCTAAAAATACTAAAAACCCAAGACAGCCACATAAAATTTCTATTAATAAAAAAATTTCACTGAGATGGAATATATTCTTTCTGTTTTCAAGGATTCTTTTTTTCTTTTTTTTTTTTTTCTTAATTTCAAAAAAAATTAGCATGGTAAGAGAAAAGAGAAGTTACAAAATATCTTCCTCCTCCAAAAGTAAATACTTCAGCCTTTATAGAAAATCATTTAGACGATGAAATATTTAGAGGAAGTATACGTCACATAAAAGTATAATTGAGAAATAACTTCATATCACAAAACATTACCATTTCCAATGAGCTGTAATTGTCACCAAGTCTCCAAACCTGTAAGGCCCTGGCATGCAAATCTAAACTGATCTGAAAACATCCTGGAATTTACTCTTAGAATGAATTCTCTTGCTTTGGTGTTGCTTTCCTGTCCTGCCATTCTCATAGGCTTAGCCAATCTCCAAGGTCTTTCGTTAACCCTTGACCCTTCCCCAGAATCATAATCTTTAATTTTTTAAAAAGTAGGAATTATTTTGTGCTACTTGTGCATTAAAAACTTTAAGTAAAATAAATGTCATTGACAGTTCTCTTTCTACACTTGGTACTACAAATTGCTCCTCCTTGCCCTTAAATATCTGCTCAAGACAGCTTGAATTTCTCCTGACTTCCTGATGGCTAGTCACAAGACAGATTTTAATTTCATGAATTCAGCTTTCATTGAACCTAATCATCAGCCTCTTTCTCGAAATTACACTGGCAAGTAGGAAACTTCTGCCAGACCACATGATACCTTTCATGGGATTCTCGTTGGGTCACGTTGGCTACAGATGGTAAGTGCTTTATACTTCTATGACCTTTACACAGTAACTTGTTTCTAGTTACCCAATATGATGACTAGTTCATAGGATCTGTACTACCCCACTCAAAGGTAAACCATTTCACAAGTTGGTCATCCATGTTGCTAATGCAGCATGTAGGAACGGCACAGACACATCCAGGTGAACCAAGGAATGAATTTGCTTTCGTGTACATGAAGGAAACGCTCCATCATCAGATAAATCCATGTATCTCATGTGTACTGAATCAGCCTAAAATCAGGCACTGGAGATATATTTTATGTTAAAAAGGGAGTGGGAAGGACACAGTTCCAGAAAATAGGGGAGTGGGTGGAGAATATAAGTACTAGCAGCTTTATTTGGGAAGTAGCTAAGATAGCAAAACTGGGTAAGCAAACCAGCAAAGGATTTTTCAAAAACAAAGTCAAGACAGGAAGGGAAGATTGCATCTTTAAAAAGACCTAAAGGCTTCTAAGGAGAATACATTCATTAGCTTGTTTGACCACCCTTAAGCATTCAAAAACATGGCAATGAGAAATCAGGCTGTAGGAAATTAGAGATTGCTTTAAAAATGGTTCAAACCACTTTAGTATCAGGTAAAATGCTCCAGCTAGAGCCATATCTGTTGAAAAGGAGGGGGGTTTTGGTTGTAGAATTCAGTCCTCCTGTATGTCTCTAATATATTGATGTCTGCTGTTCATAGATTGTGCTGTAGTAACTTCTAGTTTTTTAAGGGATCAGGGGATTCTGAGAAGAATGGGGCAGTACCTCTTTGCATTCATTGCTTCTACGCTGGCTTGGGAGTCAAAAATCCATTGTGGTTTTGGGCCAGATTCCCTCTGCTAAGTATTGACAGGGTCATGGGTAATGCTCTTGTCAGTAAAGTATGACTGAGTGTTAGTAAAGGTGGGAATATTCTGACCTATTCAGCTGGTAGTTTGGGATAAACTGTGGTAAATCCATTCAAACTACAAATTCCATTACTTGTAATTAAGATTTTTGAACAGGGTCATAATGTATACTAATCATTTATGGATAATACCTTAAAATTTTAAATTCCCATGGATTGGAGGAGAGAACAGCTGCATGTCTCTCTGTCCCAGAACAATGTGTATTTTATCATTCAGGAAATGCTAGAAGGTCCAATATCCTTATGTTTTAAATTAACAAAGAGTTGCCTTTTGAGGAGCAGCATGTCTACTTTTTTAAGGTTGCCAAATAATCCCAATCACCTTAATTCTCTGAAATATTCTGAAAAAGAAAGAAGACATTTTGAGAAACTGTTCAACATTTGCCCTCTGAAAAATACTCTCCATAAACAACCTTCAGCTTGGACACCCAGAACTGAGGCACCAGAATATCACCAGCCACACTAAAAATCTTGCTCTTGGGCACCAACTAATTAAAGGAAAATGGCCTTTCCAAAACTAGTTGAAGTCAATGGAATATACACAGTGATTTCAAAGGACCTTGGACCACATGGAGGAGGAGAATTTGGCTGCTAGGAGTCAAATTCCTTTGTTTTGGTGTATTCTGCAAGTGATAAAGTTTGAGAATTAGAGCACTGTCAATATGTGCTATAAAACCACATGTCCTTTAAGAGGATAATGCTCCACTAGACCTTTTGCTACAAATTACTCTATATAATTGGACCTAAGATCACAAAGAGTGCACATTTACAAGATAAATTGAAAATTAATGAACAAATAATATAGTAATTACCAAATCCTTATTATTTGAAGAATATACACACTATGGGGTCTATTTCTTCCTCGATGAGCATGTGTAACCCCCATTAATTTTAATGGGAGTTAAGCGTGCACATCAAGGGAAGAATTAACTCATGATTTTAAAACTGACTACTGAGATTAAGACCTGCACTTTTGGCTTTGAGTTGAAAATGTGGCATATCTTTTGATATTTATCTCTTTTTAATTGTGTATTGGTAGCTGAAGCAATTTGCAAATCATTGTTATCCCTATCAGTACAAGGCAAAGATAAATTGCATTATATACCCTACTTCTTGGACTCCTTGATGTTCTTTTCTGATTAAATTGAACTGTACCAGCAGTATCATAATTAATAATCTATGCTGATCAAGTTGGCAGTGCTAAGGCCGTTTGGTATCTGATGGCAATGAAAAATTGTTCAAGCAAGGTGTGTTGTTTGTTTATTTTTTTCACTAATGTGAGAAATATACAATTAATAATACTGAGTCATGGATATTGTCAGATAATGTGAAACCTGCAGTTTAGGCCTAGACAATGAAAAAAACATCCAGTTTAATAAGACTTCTGAGGCAATTCATGAACTATGATGTTAAGCCTATGTAAAAAGGATTTTACTCCTTGGAAAGAGATTATAAGACTCTCAGATGGAAGCTGTTGGTCCCAAATGAATTAAATACTGATGCCAGTTGTTGTTGCAACATCTCAGCTCAGGGCAAGGGTATTTCCAGTGCCCTTCTGCAGTTGTCCATTAATGAATATTAGTGAAATGGATTCTGCAGTTGTCCATAGCCTTTTTGATATTGATCCAGGTGTCACTTGCCCTCTTAGAGCAGGAATTGAATCTTTTAAAAGTGTAAACCAACATGGATTAGATGTACACAGAGAAAGAACTTCTAATTTATTTTAAAAAACAGTAGACCTAAGTTTTTGCCTTTTAAAATGAATTATCCAGTTCATTTTTTTACACTGAAACATAGCATTATGTTAGTGGCAAAGAGCTCAGAAACACCACTAACAAGAAGGTGACCAGTGTTATCTTAATGTCAGAGCTGAATGAACTGCAAGAAACAAATAACAAAAGAAGTGGGGGAAACCATGTTAAAACTTTAAAATTCTTTGCCTTTTATGTAGGTTGTTTTTCTTGTCATAATTAGAAAACTCACCGTAGTAGCAGACTGCAGTATGTATGTTTCATAATCTATATGTTGCTTCTTACACTATTGCAAAGCAGAATCATTTTGCACTTGTTTGGCTGTGTGAAAGTACAACTGACAGAATGCACTCACAAAAACATTTATCCAGAGGTATAGCCATTGAATAGTCCTTTTAAATTTCCCTTTATTTTGTTCATCTATTAATTTAATTCTAAATGTTTCAGACTGTCACAACTTCTAGCTGCCATTTGCACTGTCTCAATCATTCATGACCACGTTTTAGCACCATTTTGAGCTGGAGAGCCAGGTTAGGGGCAGGAAGCCCTAGGTCTCAGCAGTGGAAATCAGCCAAAATAATTTAAATCCTATCAGCTGTACATTCTCAACAGTAACTAGTTATAGAAGGTTCCTCCACATTTCTGCACGCACTATAAGATACTACCAAAGGACACAATTTGCAAAACCTTCAAACATCTGAAATGGGGTGCTCAGTATCATTAGTCAGTTATTACAGTGCTGAGTGCCTTGTTGTCCTTGGTTATAGAGATTACATTTGAGATAAGTTAGCTTCACTGTTTTGCTACATCTGTTGATCAGAGGATGAGAACTTAGAAACTGATCAAAATGAGAGTGTTCTGAGTGACATCTGAAGCAACTTTTGAGTAGTGAGTAATGAGAAAATAGTTCAGCAAGAAGCTTTTTTCATGAGAGAAAAAATAATTATGAACTATCAAAATGAGTGTTAGATGCAACAGTTAAAAAAAAAAAATCATAGAATTATAGCCAGAGCAACCAATGTATACTAATAATTTTGAAACAGACAGTTCAAGATGTATGGTAGTTACAGTAGTGACTTGTGCTTGTATATTCGGTCAAGTTAGAGTTTTGGAAGGGAAACATTAAATCTTCAAGTTAGAAGGTACATGTTTTGAGATAACACTCTTTTGCCCTTCCCCCTTAGATGACATGTGGCTAAAAAAAGTCTTATTGGATGTCAAAAACCTGTTTTAGAAAGAAGATCTCCCCTTACTAGGCTCTGAAGCTTAGAAAACAAGTAATTCAAAACTAGTCTCTGTTTCTGGGATGTTTGTTGGATTTTTTTGTTTTTCCTTCTTGTATGATATTAATAGGCAGTTTTTTAAGCTCGTTCAGATATGGGTGGTTTTTTATTTGCCTGTGAAAAATAGGACCCTGAACAGCACAGTCTTTCAGGAAATACTGGGACCTTCTTGGCTTCATTGCATCTGCATGTGCTGTACCCTTGCTGCATCCTCAGAGCAATTACTCTTGCAGTGTGCATGCAGTAAAGCTGAGGAAGTCTGTTTGCCAATGTCTACAGAGGCATTCAACAATGTTTCATTCAAAGATTTCTCAGCTAAATGAAATATGGCCAATGTTATTGTGAGGCTGCTCTCTATCATGTTCTAAAGGTTGTGATGATGTGGAGAGGTCCCTGATGACTGGAAAATGGCAAACGTCACGCTTGTCTTCAAAAAAAGGTAAGCAGAAGAATCAGGGGAACTACAGGCTGATCAGCTTCACTTCAATCCTGGGTAAGACTATGATGCAAGTGCTCATGGAAGACATTTTTAGGTACATGGAAAACAAGACAGTGTTTGGAACAGCCAGCATGGGTTTACCATAGGCAAGTTGCGTCCAAGGAACCTGACTATGAAGAAGTGACCAGTGGCTCTCTGGATGAAGGGAAGGCAGTGTATGTTGTTCACCTTGGCTTCGGAAAAGTTTTAAACAGTCTCCCATGGCATCCTTGTATCCAAATTGGGGGTATCTGAACAGGGGAGGTCGGAGAAAAGCTGGATGGGTGATCAGCCTTAAAGGATAGTGATCAACAGTTTGAATTTTAATTGGTAGCTGGTTCCTCAGCATTCAGTTCTGGGGACAATGAACAACTTGGAAGGTGGGATGAATCTCACCCTCATCGAGGTCTTGGTGATACAATTGAGGGGCTGTTTGATACAATGAATGATCTGGCTGCCATTCAGAGGGATCTCGAACCAGACAGAGCTGGCAGGAATATAATGAAATTTAATAAAGATATAGGTGAAGCCCTACACCTAGTTGAGAACCACTCCAGGCTGAAGTGCAGATTGAGTGAGTAGGAAGCAGGTCTTCCAAAATGGACTTGTGTGCCCTGGTGGATGACAAGCTGGACATGGGTCAGCCATATGCCCTCACAACAGTGAAGACTAGCCACAGACTGTGTGAGCAAGATATAGCCAGCAGGTTCGTGGAAGTAATTATTCCCCTCTACTCACTACTTGTGAGGCTACATCGGGGGCAGAGTCCATCTTTTGGGGATCCAGTACGAAAGACAGACTGACAAGGTGAAGAGAGACCTGTGGGAGGATTAAGGGGACGGAGCTGAAAATGAATGAAGAAAGGCTGATTGAGTCTTGTTTGTTTAATCTGGAGAAGAAAAGTCTAAAGAGGGAATCCAAATAGAGCACACATGCAGCTCGGGTGCAGCTAAAGCGAGGTTACAGAGAAGACAAAGTCAGTCTTATCTCAGAGGGTTACAGCAAAAGGATGAGAGACAAATGGATGACAGGTCACAACTTACAGCAAAGGAAAATTCAATTGAATATAAAGAAAAGTTTTCACAAGCAAAGTGTTGAAGCACTGGAACAGTGTCTGAGACAGGCTGTGGGTTTTCCATCCTTGGGGATTTTCACACTTGCCTGGAAAAGGTCCTGAATAACCTGGTCTAACTTGGAAGTTAGCCCTGATTAGTGCTGATGGTTGAACAACTTTCAAACGTCACTTCTAATCTAAATTACTCTATGATTCCATAATTTCATGGGAAAGTAATTTTCTTACTTATTTTATTAAAAAGAGAAAAGTTACATGTTAAAATGTATAACTCAAGAATTACAGTTTCTAGAACCAAGATTCATTTGGATTTGCTGTTTTTCTTCTTAAGAGGTTTTGGTTGAAGGTGGAAGGAAAAGAAAAAAGAAGAGAAAAAATATATATTCATGACAGGGACTTACAGCTATCTATATAGCTATTCACTTATTAAATAAACTAATATTTCCACAAAATTTTTCAAGATGTAGCACACATTTTTAAAAAATATTCACAAAAAAGCCTGTGAATTAACATCCAGCTTTGTGCACTGGTGAAGCTGTGCATTTTAAGTGCATTAAGTGCACTGGTGAAGCCATTGCCCATGAAATCTATGATCTTTAGAACACAAAAAGTTATAAATAAAAGCAAGACAGCATAACTTTGAAAGACCTGTGCAAAAATACTGTTTTTAAAAATTGACTTTTGTGTAACTGCTTATGCAAAAGTCATTCTCATTAATATTAATTTTCAGTGGAGATGAGGGTACCATTAAAGATACTCTTTTCACCTGAATGTGGTTGATATTTAGTAAGAACAGCTGTAAAATCCTAGTGACTGTGAAAGGAAAATAGTTTGCTGTGTCGGAAAGCAGAAGCGATTCTTTGCTCCATTTTTTATTGGCTTATGATTCAAACGACCATTTGCTGAGAACAGTATCCAGTGCCTGGTATTTTTATTTGGAGATCTGGATGAATAAATACCCAAATAGAATGCTTGCTTCCAAAAAATCTTGGTGTCCTCTTGTAATATTTATAGTTCTGACTGCCTCTGAGTTTGAAAGGATGGATTGCATGTGTTATGCTGAAAAGAGCCCCCAAAGCCACTTGAATTTCCAAACTGGGTCCCTGCTGGGTTTCAGATAATGACCTAAGTTTCTGAACAAAAAACATCAAGGCTTCAAAACACCGAACTTCAAAATTTGCCCATCAATGACTTGATTTAGTGCCACTGTAATCATTTGGCTCTTTGCCATTGTCTTCATTAGGCTCACTATGATGACCCAAAAGGTTTCTACCATTAGCAGGAGAAAAAAATACTTAGGAAACTCTCAACTTTTTTCAGCTGTAGTGTGATTTTGTTACAGCACCAACTTTCTCTCTTTCTCCAAGCAGTTTGCATTTGGGGGTCTGACATGGCAAGTCTGCCATAGCAAGACTACACTACACAAATATCACGGAAAGCACAGTGAGAAAGGCTTTGTATAAACTCCCCCAATTTGTCTGAGCCATGCAGTTCTTTATTAATGACACTGTCAAAGTTTGTATTGTGTTCACATTGGAAGGGGAAGCTTCATCCTCACAAAACCAATAAAAGTTGATTACATACATATGAAATCTATGGATTAGGGGCAGGATTCTTGGATCCTTTACAAAGGAAGTGTCATGTTTCATCTTCTCTAGGGGGGTTTATGGGAATGTGTGTGAAGCCACAGAAGTCCATATAGTCCCTTTCAGTAAAGATCATACAAATAGAACCAAGTTCTTTTTAAAGCACAACTGAACGATTACAGTTGGGGGTGGGGGGGGTGGGGGGGTAGAGTAATCTCTTCTTCTTTTCATCTTCAGTGCCACCTGAAGGCTGTCAACAGAAATTAATGACTTTGATCAAAGGACAAAACATGGTAGATATTCCTAGTTAATAATAATACACTGATAAATTATATTAGTCCAAGCAATTCAGAATGGCAGTTTGCGAGGAGAGGGATGGTGCCAGACCTGTGACTGAAGGGCCAAATATTCTGATGTGACCAGTTAAACATCAAAATCAAAAGTCAGATTTTCAAAAGCAAATATTATGCTGAATTTGGTAGAAAATCCAGGAAATGTGATTCATGGTACTGTAGGTATAAGAAACAATATTATTTTCCTTTGGAACATGTGGTTCATTTGAAATAAAAAGCTTTGTGAAAGAAGGTGAATATACAAGCATGTGGAGTTACATGAAAATAAAAGGGTGGGAATCCCAACAAATAACAGTGTTCTCAGAGCAAAGCATTTCTGTTCTTTAATTTTAAAGTGGCATTTCAGAAAAGATTTTTTATTTTCTCTGTCACAATCCATCATATAATTATAATATAAAAATGTAAAAAAATAAGTGATTTGACCAAGCTGATATAATTCTTCCTCCTCAGAATTTTTATTCTCAGCAAATTTTGAAATCTGCAGGATTTCGCAATTTGAAGAATATCCAGTTAAAAAATTTCAGAATCTTTCCCAAGAAAGAAATTCCATTCTTTTTATATTTGTAATTCTCTCCTTCAACCATTTTTGATTGCCTAAAAAGACACAGAGCCTTTTCAACTTAAATGTTCACTTCCAGAATATGTTTCCTAACTAGACATGCTTTGCAAATACATTCCTATTACTATAGTCTCCCAGATTATTTCTGTGAGATAACATTCCACCCTGTATTCCCATCACCTTCATCCAATTCCTTTTAAAAAATGAAGCTAACTCCACAGCTAATTGATGAACCCCAGTGAAACAAGAGTGCAGCACCACAGAGTAGGTTTAAGACATAAAGTCAAACAAAATAGCTTTTCATAATGTTAGGAGAGGTTTTGGCATAGACAGTACGTAATCATCAAAGCCATAACGTGAATCAGATTCCAGAGGTTAAAGGAAAACACCTGACATTGTGAAATGTTTGATGAAATATTTTTCACATAATCATGTATTTCAGAAGATAGTCGGCTTGATTGTTACATTACCTTAATTGAAAGTAAAAGATGAAATATATATAGCAGTCTGGGAAATTGCTATAGGGCCAGGTTACATTTATTGAATCTAATAGTGCCCTTCTTTCCTCCCATTAACTGGATGGGAAGGAGCAGCTGGTCTTTAAGGAGTCAGGGCACTGGATAGATGGCAAATTACATGCAGGAAGAGGAGAAAATGTCTTTTGCCCCTGAAGTTATCGGCTGGTGATGCTCTCCATAGGTTACTGCAAAATTAGTGACAATTGTTCAGTTGTTCCAATCTATCCAATAGCTGCAGCACTCCCCTCTGAGATACTTTAAGGTATTCAAGATATTTAGAATTTCTTACCATGACTGTTCATACTTTCTTTCTCTCTGGTTTTCTTGCATGACATTTATGAAAAGTCCTGGACAATACCAATGCTTTTAGTGCTGTGGAGGGACAGTTCTTGGGATTTTTTACGCTATTTAATTGTAATCCGCATATACTACCCACAACCTCCAAAGCTTAAAATTAAATGAGTATTCTAGATTACTGGGTACTATACAAATAGGTATAAATATGGTGTGGATCCCAGTTCTTGAACGCAGAACCACTAAGTCATATGTCTAGATGCTCAAAAGGACCCGTGGCCATGTAAATAGTGATGTTCAGCAGTTCCATACAAATCTGGAAGCTTGCTCTAAAGCAGTAAGTCTGTTCTGCTCCTGGGGGAAGGAAAATCATCACATATGAGATTTACAGATCCTTGTTTGAAAAATAAACCCTAAGAAACTTTAATCTGTGATTTCTAGAAATTTGGTAATACTAGGTTGCATCTAATCAGAGATAGGTATTTATAGCAAATGGCCTTTCCTCGGAATACTTTTTTCACACTGGTTTTAAAGGATTTTTCCCCTTCATGAAAAGGTACAGTTCTGAAGTTCAGGCCATCAAAGCAAAAAGTTCAAACATCACTACAAAATATGTTTGATGATAAAATATTAAACATTTGGTAATAAAGGCACAGAAATGATTATATAACTCTGTAGGTTAAACATGACCCACTTAAACAAATAGCTGGGGCTAAAAAAGAGAGTCTGTAAAATCAGTGTATTTATTCCCAGTGCTCTGAATGACATATGTTTAAATTGATCTCACAATCAACTCATATCTGCTTCAGCACAGTCATCTGATACCTATTTAAATGAATCTTGTCTAAGAAGTGCAAGATCACTCCTGGGTGACAATTCCTTCGCACAGTGGGATGTATGCTAATACAGCTGAACTCAGGGACAAATGCTTGCTGATCCTGATTTCAATGGGAACAGGAATTTGTTGTCTCTAAAATGAGAAAGATCAGACTTTGAAAGAGGAAGCAACCCTTTGAGATCTTTGTGTGCCTTAAGTTCAAATACAATCCTTGGTTTTCAGGATCCCTTTTAAAGAAGATGATAGGATACTAGAATAGGGGAGTATCTGGACAGTAATCCCAAGTAATTTTTTCAAGGGAGAAAGAATGCAGAAAAGAGATAAACAATGAGGGAGCAGAGGGAATTGTGACTTAATTGGATATTTAAAATATAATTAAAATACATTAAAAGATGATCAAATAATTCTATATGGAAATATAATGTATCAAGCAAACTATATATATTGGCCCTTTTTCTAGGGCACATTCCTGTTCATTACTGCACATAAGCTTCTGCTTAAGTGCTTTTCTTAGAGGTAATGGTCTTAAGTTCTCATTTAAGTGCTCTTTTGAAACAGGCCCAGCATATAACTCCATGCCATTTTCACTCAGACACTCTGCCAGTCACTTACTCCATCTTGACTCTAGTGCAACAAACTCTTCCAGGTAGAAACCATGGCTCTACGTGTATTGATAGAGTACAGTTTTGCCAGCTCTAAGTCCTGAATGGGGTTTTCTGGGTTTTCTGGTGTTTCTTCAATGAGCTGTTAATACTAGTAATACAAATAACAGTTAATAAATCAATCTGTTTCTTCCAGGAATTTTGCTAGGAGGCATTAACCCCTTCTCACCATCTCCCAGGCCACACCCCTGCACTCTTTACAATGAGTGCAGCATATTTTTTATTTCTTCAACTGGCATTTGCAATCTGTCCTGACATAATTTACACATTTACACATTTTACAGAGCAAAGCACAGTCATGCAATTTAATTCCAAAAAACATAAGCATAGGAGACTCGGCACACTCGATTAGCAAAGCATATGATCAAGTTTTGCCAGTATGATATCAAAGGCACACGTTTGATTTGAATTTGTGTCAAAATGTACCTGCTGCTCTTCATTTCAAAACAGACATGTGCTGATGTGTTAGCCCATATTCACACACAGGGGGCTTTTATATGCCGCAAACTGCACGTGTAGACCAGTGTCCTTTATAAATGCACTTTCTTTCCCTTCCTTTTCTCTTATCTCAAGGCAGCTGGTCTCCACATCCTTAGGGAGAGGGAAGGCCTGTCACCGCCTGAGAGACAGAGAAGGGGAAAGCAAGAAATCACTATTCAACCTAATGAAATAAAGTTCTGACCCAGATAAAGTCATCTGGGTTCTTCACTGATCATTGCCCTATTGAGCCACCATTCCAGTTCTATTATTTCTTTTAAATAGGGATTTAATGCTCATGAATGGAAGGTGAATGCTTGAAAATGAAAGGTGATCACTGCAGTAAAGGACAAATCAATACAGAACCAAAGTGCTCTACTTATCCACAGGGCAAACTAAAGTGAAAGGAAATGTCTTCAAGACCCTCTCAAGCAGTTGTACTAATAGAAATGATGATTAAATTCCCATACTATTACACTTGGACTTAAAAAAAAATAATCAGTGATTAAACACTTACTAGAAAAGGATTTGGCAGCTACCTGGACTGTGGGCATTTTGTTGTTCACTTTCCTTTAGCTTGATTTAAAGGAAAGGAATTTGATTTAATTTTGTGGAATTTTAATTAATAAAGATTGATAGCTGCAAAGAGCAGTCTTAGAAGGACAAGAAAAAAATTATTCCCCTGCAAGTTATTTAAAGTTCAGTTTCTAGGAATGCAAGGAATTGAGTACTTTTCTTGGGTTCTGGGTCACATAAGTGTAAATCAGTATATTTGGAATAATAGCTGGAATGTTAGTTTTGTTCAGCAGGTGTGAAATGGGCTTTTTTTTACCTCTAAATGTGATTAATATTGGAGGCTGCAAGTAACATGATAGCAAGAGACGTGCTCATGTTCACAGGTAAAATATTTTTGAATTTCATGGAAGTTGTAAAAAATGAAAATAGAATTTGGGCCAGGAACTTTCTGTGCTAATCTGGGATTGACATTTGGGGGTGTTGGTGTCAAGAGATTTTGGTTTTGGGTCATTCTCAGCAGTAGATGAAACAATGAGGGATTCACTTTCTTTGATCCTCCAGCAAACCCTGATTGGCTGGAAGCAGGGAGAGACAGTTAACTTCACAAAGTCAATAAATGTGGCCATCTGGGAGAATGCAAATTTAGACAAATGTGATATATGTGGGATGACACTTTTTGCTTAGAACATGCCACACCATAAAAGCATTAAAAATACATTCATATGACCCAGAGCATTTGATTAAAGCCTTTAATATACAATAAATTCAGCCCCAAGCAAACTAAAGGGGACAACTTGTACAAATTACAGACCCAGATTCATTCAGGTTTAGTTTTCTGCCTCCTCAGCCTCTTCAAGCATGTCTCTCTGTCTTTCCTTTGAATTCAGCTGAGTGGAATCCATGTAAAAAAACACGATCCATTGTGCCACAACTTCTCCTTTATAAGGAAAATTGTTTTTCCTCTTTCAGCTCTTTACATTTCATCTTTTGAGCCACTGGCTTGAGAAAAAGTTAAGTATCTTTGTACATGTGTAACTTCTCCTGGGAGGAGTCCGAGTATGTCTAAAATGAGTAAAGCTGGCCTGATCAGGACCTGATGCCCGCAGCTACAGGTAAGAATATTTTGTGTTCAGCAGTATGTCCTTCCCCAGCTGCAGGAACATCACTGGGGCTCAACTAGTTCTTAGGCAGGAAGAAATCCAAAGCTGTTCACAGTCCCTTTCCAAGTAGTACAATATGCAGTGCTGCTATCTAACCCCTCCCAGATAGCTAGCTGCACAGTAATATTTATCTGTCAGTGTGTGTCTAGATCTTTAGATCATTCACAGTGTGTTTTGGCATGATATAAAATGCAATGTTTCCATAGACTAGACTGTGTCTTGAACATGCTCACCCAACCCAGAGACCTTACTAAAAGTCTGGTTTAAAGCAGTGGGTGAACTAACCTGATCTGAAACAGTAAATGTCCTTTCTGTAGTGGCCAAATACCTACATTGCCTGTTTCATGGCAGGCAAATGGGTAAAACCAAGGATCATCTTCTCCCTACCATGTGTACAGCTGGACAGACATATGGTACATTATGCTTTGCTGCTGATATAAATACCTACTGCACCCAAGACAGGATAGAAGTTGGGAAAAAGTGTGTGTCAGAGCAGTGTATCTGTGACACAGCACCTCCTGGAGATACAGCTGATGTGGTACAGTTTATTTAGCACTTCTCTTTACGTGGAAATTGAAGGCTCAGCCCAGCCCTTACCTAAAGATTTGTCGTCTTTTTTTTTTTTTTTTTTTTTTAATAGGAGACAGAGTAGTTCTACTTAAAACAAACACAGAGGACTTGCCAGCTTCCATTTTCCTGTGAAATGTTATTTTCGGCAAATTACCTGGCTATTTGTATTGAACAAAATAATTGAAGGGATGAGCTTGCAACCTTTATTTATATGAAATTGTTCTTCTAGCAGTAGTGAAACTAGCTACAGGAGAAAAACTTGTCTAACTAAACCTTTCTTTTTTGTAATAGAAGATACATGATAAGGAAACATCAAGCATCCTGAAGTGTGGATCAAGATTGCTGCAGGAGAAAAGCTGTAGTTACTTAAAGCTAGTTGTTTCTTCCAAAACAAAACACTGCTCTGTGTGCCTGGTCCTCAGAGGGTGTAACCTGTCACGGCTCCACTGCCATCAATAAAATGGCTCCTGTCACCCATGGAACAGCCTGGCTTTACAATAGTTGACCAGGCTATCACACCATGGGCATAGCTATAATACTGAAATGAGACAGCAGGCTGAGTGGCATTTGCATATGATGGGGAGGCCTGCTGGAAACCAGGGTGTTAAGCAGAAAGCACAGGACATGCCTGCTACTTTCTGTGTTTTACGAGGTGAGGCAGATATAGAAAAAAATGAAGGCTTCTGAGAAGGAGAAAAGGAAGGGGTGGGGGACTATCCCTTTGAAAAAGCAAGAGTCCAAAACGCAGTTTCCTGTAAAGTCTCTTGTGATCACATCTACTTGTGGTTAGAGAATTAAATATTCCACAGGGCCAACTGCGCACTCGTTTGTTCATACTTTCTGTTCACACTGGTCCTTTAATGGCTCTGTGCAATAAAGTACACAGTGCTAACCACCATAGCCTACTTCATCTGCACTTCATCAGATCAGAATCAGGTTGAAATCTCCAAGACAATATAAATGAGATCAATAAATAGTGCAATCAATCTCAGCTAGTTTTAAGTGTCCAGAGAGAGATTTAAACAGAACTCCTGTAGGCTGACACTGCTTTACCAGCAGAGAGAACACCAAACGCACTGTACTGATGCTAACATGTGTGTTGCCCCTTATAATGCTTCTTGCACTTAAACAGCAGAGCCAACAGTACTCTTTCTGTTGCTTTATGGATGCTTTGGAATAAGTGTTTAAAATATTGTTTGAATTTGCAGTGATAGAAAAAAATGTATCTATACAGTTCTTCCTTTTCTTTGGTTTTCCAAATGGGTTGAAGTTTATCTTGTTTTGCATCTCTTTTTACATTTCCCAGGTATTCAAGCAGGGACTGAATAATCTTTGTCCTGCTCTGAGTGCATTGTCAGTGACTAAGGAATAACATGTATTTCCAGGATTTGCAAAGGAAAAAGAATAACCCAAAATGCTCCAAATGTAGAAAACAAACACAACATCTTGATTCCAGAAATTTAAAAGAACAGTGATAACAAACTTAAAAAGCCAAAGCAACATAGCACAGTCATAAGTTCCATAGATATAAAGGATGGAATTAGTTGAAATCCGTATGCTGAAAAATATGTAATATTGGGGGGGGGAATCCTCTGCATGGTACAGGTTTGGAAGTATGCTTCATCACTTCATCTTTACCCTGAAATTGAAGCAGCTGCAGCAGCCTCAGTCTGGAATGATGACTCAAGCCCTGACATACGTTCCAGAGCAAAACAGGGCAAGACAATTCAGAACATTCCAGCTTTTGTTATTATTGCAGTTTCCCCAAAATGGCAACAACTGTTTCACTGGGCTAAAAGAATCTTCCTTTGCCTGACAAAACTCATAAAGAGAGATTGTTTTTTGAAAGGCGGCAAAGCTGATAGGACATTTCTTATAGCTTTCCTTTCTTTTTACCTTTCTATGACCCCTAAGAAGTCACAGTCCTCTCACAGTCTAATCAGCATGGGGAATTGCAGAATGAATGGGCTGGAAAATTCCTTTGAAAGGCAATAATAATATTTTTTCATATATGAATTCCAGCTTGGTTCTTAGGAGCTCAACAAAGTGAAGACACGGTTATTGTTTTTTTAATTTTTTTGCTCCTTCATAGAGCTTTTCAAAGGCACTCACTTTTGCATAAGTTGTAAGTTTATGTTAAAGTCCTTTGCTAGTCTGTGTTACACGTTTTAGTGCGTTCTGTACTGCCCTGGGAGCTAACCCCCCTCCCCCAAAGAACTCTTTCTCAGCCCCTTCATCTGTAACCTTTCTGCAAGTAAATGCTAATTGAAAAAGAAAGAACACCACTAATCTTGGAATTTAAATGCATTTAACAAAACCAATCTCAATCTAAATTGTTGTTTCACCATTCCCTTTTCCCCAACAGATGTCGAGAAACTGCAATTCCTATTAAGAACACTTGACTGTTTACTCAGCAAGAGAACTTCAGGCTCAGGCTGCATCAATCTAAATGCGTTTCAGGACGTCAGTCTTTTGAAAAGTGCAGACTGTTAGTTAGTTATTTTTAAATGTAATCTTCACATAAAAGAGTTGCTGCATTTTTTCTTTTCACTTTGTCATCCCTCTCTGCCTCCTCCTTCTTTTTATTATTTTTTTTTTCTAATGATGGCATCAAACATAGATGTCCTGAATTTTTATGTCCCATTCCATTTAAGTTTCTCTCCATGGTGCTTTATTTCATTTTTTTCTCCCTTCTTTTCAGCTTTGACCGAAAGGAATATTAGTGAAGATTGTGAACATTATTGCATGAAAAAAAAAAAAAAAGATTCAAGAAATGTTATGTAGTAAGAATGTTAGACATCAAAAACATGAATATGTTTTCTTACTGAGCTTTACAGTAAAGCCCCCATGGGCTTTGACCACAGACCTATGTAAAGTTGTCTGTGCAGATAAAGGCAACTCTGTGTGGTTTTGTTGTTTTGTACCCTGGGCGTCGCTAGTTAACCATGATCAGGAAAGTAGAGGTATGTCTTGTTTTTTTTTCCCCTTTTTTCTCTTATCTCTTCACATGATCCTTCAGTTAGTAAATGGAATATTAGCATTTGCAAATATATCCTCGAGTGATAATCACCAAAATGTAGCTTAGGCCTCAATTCTGCAATTACAGTCTGGCTGTAAACATACATAGTTACACCGGTATGAACCCCTGTTTGGCATAAGTCCTTCAAGCATGTTTTACCATAGAATAAACTTCAATTGCTTTACTCACCAGGCTTTGAAATATGGTGGGTCAAGTCCTTCACTTGTTACGTGGGAGCTGGCAAGGCTGAGGACTGCAGGCTGCGTTTTGCACCTGCATTGCCACAGGCAGGTCTGCGGTGGCTGGGGCAGCCCCACCTCGAGCTGTGTGTTGCCTGAATGGGGATGCTGCTTTTCTAAGGTCTTTTGAGTATCCTCCATTTTCGCTGACAAAAGCAGGTGGAGGGAATGCTCTGGACCACACAAGGTCAGACTTAGCCACATGGCTCTAAACCCCACTGTTAAGTATTGCAATTCAGAGAAAGTCAGCAAAAGCATGGAAAGATGGCATGCAGGTGAAAAAAAAAAAGGCTTAAATTATGAATGCTAGCAGGCAACAGGTAATTGGGTGCATGGGTGGGTGTGTGGGTGAATGTCTGAAACTGAACTTTTGAACTCTCAAGCAGAAACCTGCTACTTGGTGGTTGCAATCTTTACGGTCTGGCTGTAAATTTTGATAACACCTGGACTAAATAAAAGTGGTGCATCTTGAATCATCCAGTTAATAAAGAGGAATTAGACAAAATTAGCAAGTAGGTGGCTGCTCATCTGTTGGGTTTCTGCACATAGGCTATCTAGACAGTGAAAATGAGATACTTGGGTTCTAGAAAGATAAACCTGGTGCCAAAACAAAGGGTTCCTGAGAAGGAGTGGTCTCAGAAAGAAGAAGGTGGCCCAGAAAGAAGAAGGCTGGGGGAAAGATCCTGGAAATGGGAAAGATCTGGGGGATCAAGAAGATGAAAACAAATGCCAAGGCATGCCCAGGGGCAAGCACTGACCAGAATGACCTTCTGGCCAGCCCTCTGGGGCCATCAGTGATTCCTGGCTGGAAGGGAAGTCGAAGTTTAGCAAACGTAATGCTCAGGAGGGCAGTGTATAAGTAAGTGTATGAGATAATCAAGTTGAGTAAAGCTCTGATCCTGTTGGTTCTTAAATAAACCCAGTGTCCAGATCCACCATGGGCTGTTGATCGCTCGGTTTCACTTGTGACAAAAGGGTGAAGAATGCTGAGCCAAGCATTAAAGGGTGATGCTCAAGTATCATGAACATTGAATATTGTTTCAAAAATAGAATAGGTGTTTCTTTAAGATTTCTAGGAAAAATGCAAATATACAAGTAGAAAATTAAATAAACAATGGAGTTTGATTAAGATTCCAGTAAAGATTGCAATACTCCAAGATTACCTGAAAATGGAAGCAGTTATAAGGAAAAATGAAATTAAGTCAAATGAAGTGCAATACCCAAAGAAATCTCTCACAATGGCAATCTAATTGGTAATTTTGCAGCCTTTACCCCAGTTACATATCCAGAAATACATTGGAAACCATTAATAGTAGGTAGAGCAGACAGGAAACCATTTCCCATCTGTAATATTTCAAGATATCAGCAATAATTCCCTTGTGCAGCATGAAAAAGAAGAAAAATAAAACCTTGAGAAGTTTTTCATGTGGTTTTCAAGTCTTTTTCATGGAAGAACGTGCCCTCGCAAGAGTTCACTTGGTCTCTGAAAGCTCAAGAGCAAAGTCAAGAAAGCTGAACTGAAGTTTATTCTTTTCTGATGCAAATTGTAGTTGAAACAATAGATTATTTTATAATTCCAAAATCTGTTATTCAAAAACTCATCACCATTGACAGTCTTTTTAGAACTTAGGAAACTCCATAAGCATTATAGAATGAGCATGCTCATCTCTATGGCTGCAATCCTCTCCTCTCCCCCAAGACCCCTCACAGCAATCAAAAAGACCACAGATAGGTTGATGGCCCATGAAGCTGCTGGATATTTCTGTCTACAAATTCATAACCCTGATGTGGACACTCAGTACCTTGAGTCGTGCCCCAATATATATTCAGAAGTCAATTTAAATGCAGTCTCAGTGAATACAAAATGCCTGAATGTTGGATCGAACATTGACATCCTCTTGCAAACTGTGGGAAGAATTTTTCAATGTGCTTAAGTTCTGTTTTCAAAAATCATGAAAGCAGTGAAGGCTGGAGTCTGAAAGGAATTTGAGATCTCCCAGATGAAATCAGCAGGAGTGAAACAAATAACTACTTCTCTAAATCCAGCCTAACTATAAGGCAGTAATCAATTTCTGTTTTGTAGAGTATCTATTGTGAAACATAAATACTTGCCCTATTCAGTGGACCCTACAGCACATCCATCTGCAACAGGTCCTGCTGTAATCTGTTACCCAGCTACCAGTGTTGGATAGCCATATGCCATTACAATGCCATTTCACTTTTCAACCCTTTTTTAATGGAAAGGAGACTGAGACAGAATTGTTTTATACTTGTTCTCCACCAGTGACTTGAAGACCAATGAAGAGCAACATGCAATACAATGTGAATAAAGAAATGGGGCTTGAGTATTAAGTCCCTACAGAAAAACTCCCTGCCCTTTAGGGAGTCATGAAAAGGAAGTCAAATAATAATTTGGTATGTATTAAAAGTTTGTGATCCCATAATATCATGAACTCTTTGTACCAACAAGAAGGTATCTGCATGGGTGCAAAGAGTCTGAATTATACTCAGAACAGCCTACACCATACTATAAATTTCTTAAAGCAAAGCTGAGGGTTCCCCAGTTTCTTTGGGTGGCTTTCTAAACTACAGTAACACAAGTGATCATCCTAGCAGCCGTGGCGAACACAAATGCCTGTGCAATAAGGGCAATCTACTTTTGAGACACTGCTGTTTAGAATACATGGTTTAAAATTCAAAACCAATATATAGAATCACCAGCACTTTCAGTATAGTTAAAAATGTTTCTGTAAATCAGATTGCTGGTTTTGGTCCAAAAAGTAGCCTTGGGAACAAAAGTCATTTTTTGAGGAGACTGAATGTCGTGGTTTAACCCCAGAATTATCACTGAACAATTTTTACTTCCAAAATGTTAGAACCAAAGGAGTTCAGGTTTGTGGTTATGTTTTGCTTTTCCTTCAACGTCAGGATCGCAGGTGTTTGCTCTCTGCTTGTATTTGGTTCAGCAAACACATTCATTGTGGTCACTGCAAAGGAAATTCCCCTCTCTGTGAGTGTATGGCTCACCTGGGTCCCCCTCTGACCCTCTTTCATAGCATCACAGTCTAGCAAGAGAGTAGAAAATCTTGTACATTCTTGTTTTGCGTGAAGGATCATCATCCTCTTTCAAGTTCCTGATGTTTAAGGTCAACTTGTAGTGTTTAGGTTTTTTCTCCAATATAATTTCATTTTAGGTTTGTGCTTTTTTATGGGGTCCGTGGTTGCTTTCTTTCCTCATCCTGAAGTGAGAAGACCCTCAGATTCCTGCTCTCTACTCCAGTAATGGACTGTGGGAAAGAAACAGCATCTGTGCAGGGACAGTAACAGGAGAGGAGAATGACTGGGTCCCTATTCAAATAAACACCTGGCTCCTGTGTGCCAGGCTGCACTCATGACACCGTGAGGAAACATGAGAGACTCTCTGACCTATGTGGCAGCACATCAAAAGCTGGAGCCTGCCCCAGCGTATTACTACCGCTCTTTTTGCTTCACTGTGCGGAGGATAAACAAGTTGGCCTTCCAGCTCTGGAGGCGAAGCATCCAGCCTGAGACTTAGGCACAGCCACCTCGTCTTCCAGAAGAAGGCTCTCCCAACAGCATTGCAAAAAACCTTTTGTGTTGAGACAAAAATGTTGCATGTTGAACCCGGAGCCCATTCAGAGCTGCATTCTCCTTCCTGCTGGCACAATGGTCTCCCTTAGCACCCAACCCAGCCATATTCTAAAGGTAATTCCAATGGGAAATTTGCCCCAGTCCAGAGTGAAACACATCTCTTTTCTTATAAAAGTATTAATTTCCTTCACTGTCAAGGGCCAAACCTGAGCTTTTTGTTGTCACCGATTAGGTGCCATATGAGTTACGTGGGTATTTACCTTTTTAGTACCGACACTCACAAAAGATCTGAGGATAATTGTTATTGCTGTGTGCAAAGCAAGTCATCTCCCACAGATAACGCACAAATAAGGTGTTACTCGTACTTCTTCTCTACTGAGGTTTTTTTATCCAGAGTGAACGATGGTTTTTTTCAAGATTAGTTTGTAGTATGTTTGCAAACTGCAATTAGATAGAAGAAAATTTTCACTTCAACAATTACATTTATGGTCAGACACAGCAGTAGAGGGCTAATGGGTAACGGTTAAGAAAATATTGCTGAAATCTTTAGGAAATTCACTTTAAAAGGTTTGTTGGTTCAGTTAGGACTAAATACCTATACCCTTGATAATTGTTCCAACTACCCCAAATTCATCATGCTGCAAGCTGTGTCTGAGAATCTTTTGGGAACAGCCACTTTTGTATGGCATTCTTCATACCTCGTGCCATGAAAAGGTCAGAAAAATTGGAAAACAACCTTACTTCTCATAGACAATAAGGTCTTTTACTTCTGGGCCTTAGTTCAACAGTTATGTATGTTTATGTTTCACTTTTATTCTGCTTAGCTTTAAGTATGTACTTAAACGTTTGAATTAAGACTTTGATAGACAAAGCAGAAAAAAGAAAAACAAATACTTTTCTTAGCTTCTTAATTCACCTTTGCAAATGAAGAGTCAGACCAATTTGGATCCCAACTGATATTTCCTAGCAGTGGTAGCACTAATACAATACAATACAAAACAATAATTCTAATTAAATAATTCTAATTCTAATTAATCAATTATAATAATTATTTAATAGCAAAGTTTTAAAACCAAACTGTACAGCAATTTACAGATTACTCTATCCAGGCATATCTTTATTACTGTCCTCATTTAAGGTGACAGTGAGGAAGGCAGATGTTTGCCTGGTGTTACAGGATGAACTACTCTGTCTGGAACTAGAAATTGTGACTCATGTCATGATTAAAACCCACAAGAGACTTTAAAGACAATGAACAGTTTACTGGCCAATGTTATTCAATAGGTAAATATTGTTATTCCTGCCTTGGTCACTGATTAGCCCAGAACTTTCTGGAAAGTTATTTTAGGTTGTTGAAAGCAAAAGTTTACCTGTTTGGTGAATCAAAATAGAACCAAAAGAGTTACAATTAAATACGATGAACTTTCACAAAAGATGAACCATTTGTAAATATTGATGTTCTTTCAAGAAGCATTTGATTCCATTTAAACAGCAGTTCAAATTAATACTCTTCTCATTAAAAAAAAAAAATGCAACCAGATCTACAAGGTATTTATTTTTTTTATTCTTCACCTCCCCTGTAAGGGCTAGTAATATGTACCCCTCACAGAAATACTGGAGGGCTCAGCTTTTATGCCGAATGAGGACCCTATATTTCATGTTAGGGAGCACTTACTCAAAGGAATGCCCGCATTTTTTACGGATGAACTATTCATTCACTTCTGTGAATAAAATATTCAGGGGTTCAGAATTCATAACCTGTTTCTTTAAGGTACTGTGCAATTGTGGATAAAAGATGATATTGCAGTGAAAAACACTGCTAATTACCATTTATTATTATCCATTATTATTTCCATTTATAACTCACTATTTTTAACTTGCTCATAAAAATTTCTCTTCCTACAACTTAGTCCAGATTGTATGATAATAAGTGAATAAATAATGCTAGCACTTTCCTATCCTGTTTTCTTTTCATGAAACCAGATTTCTAGATGTGAATCGTCACTTTGTATTCCCCACTTCTCCGAAAATACAGCTATAATTTTGTAGACATTGCTAAGTATCTGAGGTGAATGTTTGGTACAATTCTGCCAGCATGTGACAAACAAACAAATACGTAAACAGAGTAAATACAAATACAATACATTCTGCAGATTTTGCCAGGATTCTGGGAACATTTTTTACTGACCTGAAAAAGGATTTTTTTTTTTCTCTCATGTGCTGTTTTCTGTATGTTTTGTCACACAAAGCATATTCTGTACAATCTGTGAAGCCTCACATTAGACAGAGTGAAAGTTAAGTGAATTTTAGGAGGATTATTTATTATATTGCAAATCACAGCCTAGCATAGTGCATTTCTTCACTGAAATATGTTTTTAGCACTTTGGAAATCCCTTTGTATGCATCTGAGTCGATTAATTTCTCTGCGAGCATACGTGCTACTCAATATACTTGTTATGTGTTTGTAGCTCTCGGTGTGTAATGAGACATTTTTGCTGTTGCTGATAATTTTGTAGATTCCATTGTACCCAGACATATGGTGTCAGTTGTTTGAAGGCTTTAGAAACCGTCGGATTGGCTGTGATGTATAAATGCAATAATCCCCATAGAAAACTTCGGACTTCTAGAACCAGAGTTTAAAATCCACATGCTCACTTGCAGACTGGGGAGTTTTAAAAACAAACGGGCCCTTGTAGATAATTTAACATTAATGGCCCGAGTCAACAAGAAGTGCAAAACATTCAGCCCCCAGGAAGAGCGATACAAAGTCTGAGATGTGCTTCCACAGGGTATGAGCCAGATGGAAATATGTATAGCCAGTGTTTTATCAGTAGTCAGTGTGTATTAAATTAGTGTTATTAAAGGACAACTTTTAAATACTTTAGTAAGGAAGAATGATGACCTGCCTCCTCTCTGTAGTCCTAATCCAAAGCCAGCAGCAGCCAATCAAAAGACCCCATTGATTTTGATGGGTTTTCTATTGAGCCTTATGTCTGCAAGCTGGATGAAAGGCAGCTGCAGGGAATTGGAGGGCCCTGGTTTAGCAGATGCTCCTGGCTTCCCCTCAACCCACGCAAGTCACCGCAGGTCTTTCACAGCCTGTGCCTCTGGGGTGAAATCATGACTCCATTGCGGTCAGTAAGAGTTTTACCATGGACTATGGGTGGATTTCAAATTTTACCCCTGGTGTGAGCAGGCCAGTTTATTTTATTTGCTCTAGATATTAAATATCCCTGACAAGGGTGCTCTGCTTGGATTGTCTCAGTGGGCCTGTAAGCAGAAGATTTTGGCTATTATGTGTCTATAGCCCTGTTACCTGATACAGGGCATAAATAAATACATACTTTCTATGCTCAGAACCTTGGTGCAAAACTTTTGTTATTGTAGCTGCCTAATAAAACAAATATTGGTAAAAGGCCAAAACGTAAGTGAGTAAGGACCATTTTCCCTTGCAATACCATGCCCTTAAATAGTGTTTCACCAAGGCTCAGTTGGGCTGCAATATGATTTGTTAAACATGACTGACTACAGATAGTGTTTGAACAGAGTAAGAATAACATTTCCTCCATCCTTCTAATACATTTATTTTCATGCACTGTGGTAAAGATTTTTTTTTTTTTTTTTAGGGAAATGAGGTACATTAGTGGGGTCTTCCATACATTTTAATGAACCACTGGGCCTCGACTTATTTTTATTCGTTACTTATATAGCTCTTGTGTTTAGGGCAGCAGTGCTCTGAAGTCCAGGCTGTAACTAGGTCCCATTGTTCTGGATGCGATACAAACACAGAGTTAATCAACTGCACAATGTGTAATGATTTCTAACTTCATTGCTGTTCTATATTGCAGGAATACCAGAATGGGCGCAGCCCAGCATTGTGTGACCAGCTAGAAATTATTCCCATCTGTTTCTCTCTCTGAGAAGGTTACTTAACAGTCTTGGATGAGCATTGGCCAGCTGCTGTCCAAAGAACACAAGTCAAATATGCATCATGGGAGGAAGAATTAACCTGGCTGCACAGCCTATGTGTAGGTGCACAAAGAAGGGTAAGTAAAATGGGAAAGCAAAAGTGGTTTTAGTCCTTAGCTTCCCTTGAGTTGCTTAAGGCTATATGGATCTTTTAGGTTATGCCAGGAATAATATATCTTTGGTGATAACAGTCACTTTTTCCTTGCAACACCTTTCCACTTGCAGTCCCTCCTAGCGTTAATGCCAGGGGAATTTCCAGATGAGATGTTTGCAAGCTTTTTGTTTTCTATGTGCTGCTAGACCAGCATTAAGGGGAGTTACTTGTGCTGGAGGATTGATGTCCGTTCATGTCTATATAGTTTCTCCCCTCACGGCTCTATGGAAAATGTCCAAATGAGCAAGCTCCATTCAGAGTTTTGCAAAAACACAAAATGAGAATGCTCCCTCCTTTGAAGTTGGAGTGGAGGAAGTGGAACTGAGCCTTTTGGTCTTTTTTCTGGAGACGTCTTCTCTATCTCTCAGCTAAAGTTCAAAAGATTATTAGGACTATCCAGGTAAAGCACTCAGACAACCAAAGAGTAGTTTTTTCAAGGGGAAATTTTTACCCAAATTTAATTTTACACTCAAAGGATTGTTTTTAGATGCCCAAACGCAAAAATGCTAATTCCACTGGAATTATCTAGGTGAGACAAATATAATTCCATGATCCACTCAGAGACAGAGGTCAAAGATTGCTTGCAAGGTGCAGTTCTCCCTCTCCTTGTTCTTTGGATCATCAGAAGAACCAGTTGTACCCTCACCTCAAGTCACCACTACTGCAGTCCCTTGTGTTTGTGTCACTATTGCTGCTTCCTGGAAGGGAAGAAAATGGCTTATTTGACAATAGGGAGCTGCCTCTCTAGAGCCCCAGACAACCTCGTTTGGGTATGCACTCTATCCTTTCCCTCACATATGTAGGCAAGAGACCGTAGCTGATACCGGAGGAGTTGCACATGATGGGTTTTATTCTGTGAATAGGAAATATTGGGATACAGAGTGCTAGTTACTTTTTGCATGCAAATGCCCTGTTTCTCTAACATAAAGGGCTCTATAAGTTGCAGATAAGTGTTTTGTGAATCAAGCCCTAAATCCTGTCTTTATTTTAACTGGAGACTTTAGTCAGTGGATAAGCACCATCAGACATTATTCAAACATTTTACGGCTTGCAAAGGAATTATTCTTTTTTTTTTTTTTTAAAGAACACTTTAAATAAGAGAAAACAAACAGTTTTGTTGGAAGTGGCCTGGTTATGGATATCTTCTTTCCACCCCAGTGGCTTGATGTGACTGTTAACCGGCATTTGGCTGTTTTCTAACTGGTGCAATTATTTTGTCAAAGGTTGTAGGGTTTTTTCCTCCCTTAAAAAAAGTTAGTTTACAGTTTATTAACTTAGATTACTGCTAATAGCTCCCATGGGTCTTTCTACTGAAACAAGGACCAGGATAACTGATTTCTTAAGACCAATCTGGAAGACTTTAAAACGCATTAATAGCTATCACTGAAACAGCAGGAGGAAGAATAGTCTGTCGTTTGGGGTTTTTTTTCCCCTTTTTCTTCCTATTCTCTGCATAAACTTTTTCCCCAACTTCATCTATTTATCCATTATCCTGTCTCTCTCTTTCGCTCCTTTTTTTTCTTTTTCCTTCTTTTTACAGCTATTAACAGGCTAAGTTTTCAGTCAGTGCAAATAATCAGCAATGACTCTTTTTGACTGTTCAGGGAGCACATTAGCACATAAATAGGAAACAAAGACTGTTCTAAGATAGTTCAGGGGAAAAGTAAAATGATACTTTAAAGTCTGGAGGCCTGAAGTCAAAACACCCCAATTTCAAAAAAGTCTAGAACCAGTGCAGAATGTCACTCATGCTTAACATTTTTTTTATTTTTTTTTTTACATTTTGCTTTTTTTGTGTGTGTAAATACTTGTAAAATCAACACACAGAGGTTAAACATTTAGGCATGCAAGTGTGTGGTTTACATGTCTTTGAAGAAGGCAAACATTTATCACATGGGTCTATCAGCAGGAAAGTTATTTCCCTTCTTTCACTGCTTTGGCATGGCTCTTCAAGTCATACCTTTCCATCTTATTCCTCACCTTCCTGGCCAAAGGAGGAATGTGTGGACAAAGGCTAAGCAGAAGTGCTTACTCAGTGTGTCTGAACCAGTGTCTGGGAAATCTGCAGATGGGTATGACAGAAAACTTTTTCTTACTTTTATTCCTCTGTTGCGGTTGCTATAGTGAATAATGGAGGAAATTTGATTTGCTGTGGAAGGACTGTAAGCAGTTAAAACAGCTGGGCTGTTTGTTATCCAGGTACTAACATTGGAGTACTCAGTGCCAAACATCACAAGGAAGTGATAATATGAATCCGTATTTGCAGGAGTAAGAGTGTAGATATAAACAGGGAAATTATAATTTCCTGAGTGTTCTCATCTTTTCTATGACTTGAAGTTGTGCTGTTAGGCAGCCTGGAGCACCAGCCATCCAACTGAGGTGCTGGATGAAATTTCATTTCCTCCTCCCTTTCTTTCCTGAGTAGTGGGAATCATGCACTAGTTACATGTATTGATTTTCATGGTTTTGGTGCGCTGCCCGATATGAGAAGGAACATTTACTATGCTGGGTGCTGTACAAATCAAAGTAATCAATAATTAATAATTATCCTTTCCTCAAACATTTTGTAATTAAAACACTCTTATTTCTACTATCTGGAATAAAGAGGAATTGGGGTGGGAATGGGAAGAAGGGTTGCTCCTTTGATACCGTGTCTCACGGGAAGATGCAGATAACTCAGAAATACTGGCTTTGAGATGTGAAAAGATCAAGCAAGTCCAGCTTAGATGTTTCAGTATTGTTCTTCCCACTGCTTTGCAGGGGGTTTTTGATCAGATAGATACAGCATTGCACACATGTATGAAGTGAACTAAGACAGAGTTACTAAACCCGTCTCCCCTTGCCTTTGGAAACCAGGAACGGGTGTTTGTCATAGCAACATACTTTGAATTGTCCATGATATTATTAACAAGAATGTAGTACATGAGGAAAAGATCTAACCTGTCCACAGAAGAGGTGTCTATATTCATAAAATAAGAAATAAAGAGAGCATGGAGCTACTTCTTAAGAGTAATTTCTGAAACTGTTTCTAGGGAAATAGATTAAACTATGCAGAGCTCAGTTTTTGGCATCATCAGGTGCTATAAATCAGCACAACTCCTTCCAAGTTGGCTTTACCATATTTACAGAATGGTGCTGTGGCCTGTATTTTCCTTAGCTGAAAAGGTTTGCAAACATATATTTTCATTAAAAGTTGCTTCCAGGAGTTTATTTCCAACCTCTTCATTGATTCAGTAGAAAATGTTTCATTGACAGTCCTGAATGGGGGTCATACCATTGTCCTCTCTCTTCAGTACTTTATGGTTTTATTCTTTATTGATTCACAAATGTATATTGAAAGAACCAATGTTATCAGATAGGCAAGTTACAGCATAACCCTATTTTCCTGGAATCAGCTTTGCATATAGTTCTGTAGTGTGCCAAAAAAAGGTCCACTTTTATGAGAAAATCAAAAAGTTAAAAAAAAATGACCCATAGATTTATTGGGAAAATACACATGTCATTTTCTACTACCAGTTCTTTTTGACACTCAGCTGTTGATGTTCAAGCACTCCTGTAGTAAAAGTGACTACAGTGTATGACATAGTATGTTAATGAAATGGCATACTTTTCTGTTACACTGAAATTTCAATAAGAGTGGAATTTTGCCTCAAAAAGAGGGCAGTGATCTTCTCACAAACACTGTCCTTTGTCCTGAGGCACACAAAATCCCCAAATCCCTAAAATATTTTATCTAAAGATAAGATAATTTTGCACCAGCCCAGGCATGAAAAAGAAAAGTATATCAGATGCAGCTGGAAAAGTCCTGTTGCTCAGGGAGAAGGTAAATTAAAGGTTTCTATCTTATCTGTATTTCAATTACAATTTTATTTTTTGTCGCTGGCAGTGCAGACAGTTGAAGTCTTGGGAAGTGAAAACAGTCACAGGTGTATGAAAAAGGAATCTTTAATGGTGGAGTTGTATATATTTGAACTATGTTGCTTTTCATGTGGGGTATACATGACATTTAAATAAAAATGTGGACTCTTATGGAGGGGTCCATCTGTTTGAGTTCACTTGAAGATTCACTTTTTTTTCCCCTTTTTTTTTTTCTTGGCAATAATGGCCTAGTTTAAGAGTCTGCAGCTCTGCCTGGCTCATTCTAGGGGTCAGTCCTAATGAAACCAATTGTGCAAAGACCAAAACAAATAATCTTGAAGGGGCTGATCTGACTTCCATTGGTGCCCATGGTGCATATTTGTATCCAGTTTTCTGGGAACTGGATGACAGTCTTGAGATAAATACCTTTTAGCTCTTGGGCACTTAGGTCTGTGGGTAAAGACCAGAGAAGATTTCCACCTCCTCTGTTGGGCTGTTCAATGATGATGTAGTCTAGTTATTGCTGAAGGTGTTGCCATATCATCAGGTGCCTTTGCGGTTGGCACTGTGTTTTTGCTAACTGCCTTACCAAAGACATCCAAGACTAAGTTCTCATCTCAGGTATAAGACCTATCTCCATTGGTATCAACAGTACAAAAATGGTCAGCTGACAGTGCCACTGCTGCTGGGTGTGCAAATAGCTAAAGTTTGTCTTCAGTGACAAGGGATTTACTCCTGTAAAGAGACAACTTCACAGGTATAGTCTGGAGCTGATTTATCAATGTATTCTAGTGGCTTAGCATGTAACAACCATAAACCTGGTTTCATGGGCCAGGATATGCAAGTGAATCTTTTTCTTCAAAATTATCCTGGTCCAACAGAAGGATGACAAAAAATCCTTCCTTTGCCTATATTTCTGTCATGAACACCACAGATGGGCAGCTTTTTGTGGCTTTCTTATTATCGGGAGACTCAGGGAGGCTGGGAGGGACTGGTGGTGGGAGAAGCACCGTCTCCCATGAGCTAACCCCACACAAGCACTGAAGTTTAGCTCCCTCAGCTGAAGAAAAGTTCAAAAGCCCAAAATGCCACTGCCTTGGAAAAGAGGAGAAGTCCTTCATATCAGTACAGACAAAAGATAGGTGAATGAAATGGAGCTTACTTTTATGGATCCAGAAAGGCTAAGAAAGACTGTTAAAATCCCTTAGTAGATTTGGGGTAAATATGAATCTGAACTGGGTTGTGACAGCTAAGACTAATATCTATTTGGAGTTTTACTGCAGACAATTCTGGTCTTTTCTGTTTTCTCCCAGATAAGAAATGCTCTGAAAATGATCCTGCTGACTGAGATTTCAGTACATTCTGATTTTAGCTGCACAAATGCTGTTTTAGAGTAAATGGCTAACATCACTGTAAAACTACTGAGAGAAAGAGGATAGAGAAGGTGAGAGAAAAAGGCTAGAGAAATGGAGAAAATTATAGTAGTAAAAAAAAGTCAAAACCCAAAGTCTTTTCAAGTCTCATAATTATTCACTTGCTTTAAAAAGTTAGGCATTAACAGATCCAAACCTTCTAAAATAGGATGATTTAGTGAGTAAATCTCTTAATGTCTGGATACACACACATACACACACATTTATACTGTCTACTTATACAAATATAGAATATTCATATATTTGTGCCTGTGTGTATCAGTATAGAGTCCAAACATATACATGGTTTATTTGCTATCTTCTTGTTTGGGAAAGGAAAGCAGAGAAGTCCTCTTGGCAATTTTTTTCTTGTGTCTGTCTCAGATTCACACACAAATATTTGCTAAGGCATTTTCCAATCAACACAAGATTTGAACAATTCCATGACTCGTTGCATCCTATATTTTATTATCTTCAGCAAAATGTGTATTTCCTCATTGGTATCATGGAAACACATCAGGGTTTTCATGTGACACTTAAAATTCACAGTGCGTTCTCAGAAAGTGTACCAGGCAAACATTTTAGGGTCTGGTGGTGTCCTATGGAGAAAGACCTGCAGAAATCACCAGGATAGAATGATGAATGGATTCTGGATTATATTGCAGTTGAAAACTAGCAGGAATCTATCTAATAGATCTTCTACTGTTTAGTGAACAGGACTCACATTAGGTAATGGCAGCAGAAAACATTAAAGACAATTGTATATGATGTAGTATTCGGTCAGATTCATTCACAGTGTATAGTCATTTCCAAATGGCATTTTGCTGTTCTTTGTTCTGTAGCAGTGTCTAATATTTCTAAACATTTTTAGGCTCTGTGACACCTTAATGGTATACAATAACAGTATGCCTCCCTCTTAGAAAAATGGATACTCTCATTTTTCTAAACATTGTGCCTTTACCTTTAACCATTTCCATTTAAATGCAAATTTCAATCATGTCCACCTCTCTGTATTCCAACAGAAACCCAGGGAAAAGACTATACCTTAAATCCTCATTTCTCCATAAAGGGAGCTGTTTCCTTCAGGTGTGTCACTCTGTGTTATCTGTCTTCCTTCTCATTTTACATGTCATCATTGTGGCAAGTTTACCTTGCAGAATTCACAAATAAAAAACAGTTTTCTTTTTTTGGTTGAAAACTCTTCTGTTTTTAAAAGAAAATGGGAATTTGTAGTTATCTTTATTTCCTGTTAAATTTGTCTGACATAACCTACTGACATGGAAATTTCCCACTCACAAGTCTTTGAATTATTACCAGCATTTACAACTGTTTATAACTTGAAAGTTTATAATTTCCTAAACTACTGCGGACAAATTAAGTGAATTTGTATCATAGGCATGGATTAATCTCATAATTATTGTTCCAGTTTAAAGGAAATAATTGAATTCCAGGGTTAAGGATAAAACGTGATGCTATGAAACATATGTGATACTGGTGTCGGTTTCCTGAATGTCTGTTCTTCGTATGCAGCTTAGCAACACATTTGAGCAATTCATTAAGGTGTCTCTGCTTAGTGAGTCTTCGGAGAGAAAGTTACATTTGAATCTGGTGTGTAAAAAACACTCAGAAAACAGCCAACCAAAACAAAACATCTCCCTCCCCCCTCCCCCCTCACAAAAAAACCCCATAAATCCCACACCCTTTATCTGTTGTTAGTCCCTCTTGATTTACTTTTGACAAGAGAGGGCACTGTGATAACATTCTAAAGAATGGACATATTTGTATCCACTTACCTCTGAGACAGAAAGGAAGCCAGGGATTAACCCCTGAACCAATTACGTTACAATATAGCAACTACTTCAACACAAAGGCGGGGTGGGGGGGGGACACGACAGTTTAACTAATTAGTGCAAGTCACAATGTTCTTTATGGGAATTACTTGGTTGGAAGAAAAATTGTTGAGTGTGCTCATAGGCAAGAGGATGTCTGCTTTGGAGTCTATTTATTAATTCTCACTTTGAGTCAGCTTTTACTGGCCGAGAATTTTAGCTCAAGATACTTAATGGCTGCAGTCCTTCAAGAGATTATACGTATAGGAAATGCTGCACAGGTATATTGTTTCAGGAGAAGTTTATTTTTGACCCAGCAATGTGCATTTCTAACTCTCCAGCATATTTCTGGTAGTGGGGGGGTCCAAGCCCACTTTATGTAGGTCAGAAATATCTTGTAACTGTCATTTTAAAATTAAGGGTTAAATGGTGTAACCATGGTATACAGCGTGCCTTGCAGATAACTTGATTTCCATATTAACTGGGATAAAAAGTGATTTTGAGAACAATTTTTAATGCAGATAATAAGTTAAGGGCACTTCAGTTCTGAGGTGGCCGGGGTTGGAGGAAGGAGGCAATTTAAGACTTCGAGCACCTGCACTTTGAAAATCAAATCTTTTTAAGTGTCACAAGTTGGGTTCCTGGAACTGCTTGTTATTTTCAGA
This sequence comes from Haliaeetus albicilla, assembly GCF_947461875.1. Taxonomy (NCBI): domain Eukaryota; kingdom Metazoa; phylum Chordata; class Aves; order Accipitriformes; family Accipitridae; genus Haliaeetus; species Haliaeetus albicilla. Next base: position 15,625,944 of record NC_091487.1, on the reverse strand, counting down.
AAATCTTGCCTAGGTGTGGTTTATGAATGTAAAACTGTATTGTTGGTAGGGGCAGGACATTTTTCTTCTGCCTTGCTGCCATATGTCTAGTGAATTCTTGCTGAGATATTATTGTTGATAAGAAGAAATGTCGTCTGAAGGAAAGCAAAAGTTATAGGATGTTATTTACATTTTAAATTTTAATAAATGTCTTGTGGAGCCTTAATTTCTTTTTTTTTTTTTTTTTCCAAACTGCAACAACTACTGCAAGCTTTCAGACACATAGGCATTTTCATAAATATTGTAGGTTTGGGCTTTATGTAAAATATGTGTCTAATCCACAAAATATGTTTATATCTCACTGTACTTTTGGATAACAGAAGACAAAGTCTTACCATGAGCAAAGATGACAGATTTGCTATTAATTTGATTATGCAGGTCTTTGGGCCTTTGACTTTAGCTATTCTGGTTTGACACCAATGACTTGCAAGTGATGCTTGGGAATGATTGTGCTCTGTTAAAAAATTTTACTTACACTTGTTGCTTGTAATACTGGGTTGGGGAAAGATTCTTGGGGCAGGTTGGGGAGTTCTGTGACTACCTTGGTTTTCTTATTTGTTCATGCAACCTCCATAGCAGAGGTCTTGAAAATAGGGGAAGATCTTTTCTTTTTATAACAAAAACTCTGAGGTTATTTTCCCTAAATGTTAGTTCTTTCTCCAAACTGAGAATCCTCCTCCTCCTCTAATAAAGTTGGGAGAAAATGAAAAAGAAAGAAATACTCTGAAAGCTTCAACTTTCTGACTCTTTATTGGAATAAACAAGACTCCAATTTTTTTTCCTACTTTATAATTATGTTTGTTTATTTCTAATTCATGCAGGCTGGAGCAGATGACTACATACTACTTGATTAGCAGAGATACTCTCTCCCACACAATGAGAAAAACCTCAGTTGAGTCTATTTCTGCCTTATAGTTTGTTCTTCAGCTTTTGGGCTTGAAGGATATATTAGCTAATGGGCAGTTCCCTGCTCCCTATCGTGATCCAGAAACAGACAGATAAAATTAACAGACTTTGCTTGAAGATTAGCTGTCATTAAGTTTAACTTTGACACATGTGGCTAATTGAAGGAATACCAGGTACAACAGGAAATGAAGAACAACAGGTAATGCTTAGAAAATAGTTGTTTCACCTTAAATCCAATAGGAGTGTGATAGTGCTTAGATAAACTTAAGGGAGTTAAGATCATACGGACTCTTCACGCACTGATAACTGTTAAAAAGTGTATATCCCAGATGGTAATTCTTTGACAAATATTTTTTTTTAAGTGACAACTGATAGACCTTGCTGTTAACAAAATTATAATCCTTTTCTTTAGCCTGCTGCAAAAACTTGTTTCTTGGATACTTTTTTTTTTTATTTATTTTTGCATTTTGGCTTCCCTTGACTTACTTGAAAGGTAGGCAACTGCAGATATGGATCTGAGTGGTTCAATAGTTTGTGTTTCCACATGGGCCACTGTAAAAACAGGATGGAGTCGTGGAGAGCTGAATTATTGCAAAACTGAAGCAGAAAAGGAAAGGGATTATAGATCCAGACTCTGCTTATGTCTCATCTGTGCTTTCATCTCTGCAACAGCCATTACACAGGTGTGCATGACAGCTGAATGCATTTTACCACAGTACAAGGCACACGCATTGGCTTCCAGGACCTTGTGAGGATTATGCAAAAAAAGGGCGTTATAGCATCACTGTAAAATTCAAAGATGTATCATTCAACCTGGTATTTGGTCTCATATTTGCTATTTGCACAACCTTCAGGAAAGTGTATTTAAGTGAATAAAACACAATCTAAAAACAGATTCTAATTGAGAACAAGTGGAAACTTCAGAAAAGTTTTGGGCACCTAATTTGAAATACAGTGCAGAAAACTCATCAGGACTAATTGCTGGCTTTTATGAAATAAGCTCATTTTCTTCAGGAAAATACATAGGGATTCATTCTCTTTTTCTGCTTACCCCTATGGTATGACAATGGTGCATGCAGCAGTGTATGTGTCGTGTAGATGTGAGTGTGGGGGGTGAATGTATTTAAGCAAGCAGTCTCTCTATTACATATTTATACTGAGAGCACATACATAGTTCTAGCATCAACACCCCACCCCCCCGCCCCAAAGCAAACCAAACACAAAAAACCCTCAACCAACAAAAAAGCTGTGCAAGCCCTAGGCTTTAAATTCACCTGCACTGTGCTATGTGGTTGACTGGCAGGCTGAATTTTGTCATGAATAATGTTTAAAAGGCACAGGCTTTCTTCCATAAACAACACATAACTTTTCTGATCCACATGTAAGGACGTAAGTATGTAAACTAGTCACTTAGAACCTAATCATCTTTGTGTGGTTATTTTCTTGCTTCCTATTTTCAGTTGTCATTGTCTAAAAAATGTGTCAGAGTTAGTAATTACCTATGAACATGCTACGATGTTGATGAGCTTTGGTTTGCTGCTTGCTCTAATGGATAAAAGGAGGCAAACCTATTACACGGGTGAAAGGTGATCTGCCAGGTCAGCAGCTCTCCAAATTGTCACAGTCAGTGGGGCTCTGTGAGTTTATTGCAATGGAGATACTGCACTACATAGAGTTCGTGATCCAGAGTACAATATGTCACACACAAGAGGCTATCACAACTTCTTACGATGTCTCGTACATCTTAGAACAGAATCTGACTTTTCAAAATTAACCTGGTTTAAGATCATAAATTGTGCCAACCATTCAGCTGCATGGGGGAATCACATCTGAAAATTAAATCCTGAAGTGTGATCCATCTGTTTTCGCTGTCAGGCTCAGCCCCAGGAACTCCTAAGCAGTTGTTGTTGTTGCTGCTTTTTAATAGGGTAGGACAGTAATGCACAGCCCTCCAGATGTGTCCTGATCTTGTCTTGAGATTCACACACTTGACCTCAGGTTGACGTTGAAAACCCATCTGAGGCCCAACAGAATTACAGTACTCTTCATAAAAAGGAGAAAAAACTTCTAAAGCTGGAGTGCTGGAAAGTGTTCAGTAACCAGTGGATGGCTCCGGTATAAACTTTAGTAGCCTAGCGAGAGTTGAGGGAGAAAGGAGGGAGCTTTTTTGACTTCTAATGTAGCACAGTACTTGTTCTTGTCTCCTGAAGTCTGGTTATTGAGTGCTGAATCATGTGACAAGGAGGCCTGTGTTGCATTATATCAGAAATATAAAGATAGATCATTTTCTTTCCCCAAAAGATTGGTAATTATTAACTCAATAAAAAGCAGGGCTTTTTGCCATCACCTATGGGTAGGAGTGAGCAGCAGATAATCCACTGTCAGAGCATTTCTAATTTTAACTAGTGTGGGTATTTCTCAGATAAGTGAAGAAAGGTAGTGAAACTGTGCGTTGATACAACCCAGACAATGAGCCTCTGGACCTACTGTAAGTGCTGATAATACAGACCCAATGCCATTCAATGTCTAAGTCATTTCAAACAACCATATTTAATGAGATTTGAGTCTACACTGCCCTGAGCAGAACACTAATATAACACGAGGCACTGAACTACTCTCACATCCCATTCACATTATACAAAGCAATGCGAGGGTGGCTCCAGATGACAAGTTGGCACTATGATTCCTTTTTCTATTCCTTAGAAATACCAGGTGCCGTGCTGAGAGGCAACCACCTTTACCTTTTGGAAACCAGAAGGTTTGATTTCTTACTGGCTGCAGTGGACCTCTAGGGATAGTTCTGTAAACCACCCAAATGAAGCTGATTTTTATTGGAAATGTGCACAGAACAAATAAAAGGGGAAATATTTCAAGTTGGAATATTTCTTGATAACTGCAACTTTAAGAAGAAAGTTGACATGAAGAGCTGCCTTCATCATTAGAGAACTGCATGATACAAGCTGCCCTGCCTTAATCACAGCTGTCATGAGAAAAGGAAATAGACTTTTAGGGTCCAGATAGGATTTCTCCTTGGAAATGTCAGGAGTGATTGATGTAAGACACAAGTAAAAAGCTACTCACTAAACGTGTGTTGTCTACACTTTTGAATCCTGCCCCCCCCGCCCCGATATGGTGTTGTCATGATTTTAACAAGTCACAGGAAGAGTTAAGCTGTGCTTTCTGAATAAATTAGTACAGTCACAAAATGACACTTCCCTGACCTTTACAAAAGGTGGAGAGTATAACGGTAAGACATACAGGGCTGTTAAACAATGTTGGGTTTTTTTTAACCACTCTGACAAAAGGTGCAAGCTCTTTAAAACAGTTTCCTAATGCACTTCAGCAAGAGAGCTAACTGACTGTCATAAGATGACATGCGTAACACAGAGATCTTGCTACACATTTTGATGCAAAGGAACACCCTGTTAGTTGAAAATCGTTGCTAACTGGATTCAGATGTTAGAGATGAAGTACATGGAGCACTGTACATTTGGTAAAGCTTAAAGATGCTTAAAAAAAAAATCATAAATCTTTAGCTGTGGCCTTTTATCAGCTCTTAATTTGTCATGGTATTTTAATTAGTTTCAGTGTAAAGATTTTAATCCATATGTTAGGGGAGATGATGCTTATTTCTTGTTCCTTCTACTGAAATACAGTTTTAAAAATTTATCAGGCCTGTGTGCACATGGATGTTTTAAAGGCTTGCAATGGGCCATTTCAAAGTTCTCTTAGGTCCCTTTTAAGCACACATTCAGAAAGTTGTACTCATGCTGACTGTGGAAGTTAAAAAATTCAAGCCATAAAAGTCATCTAAATTTGTTTGGGTGGCTCCAGTTTGGGACCTGATTTTCAGAGGGCTGGTGCTCAGCATTGCTGTAAGAAGTTGCATTTTAATTGTTTCAAGAGAGGTGTTCTAAGTATACTATTTGTGGCTCTTGAAAATAAAGAGAAAACCTGATCTTTTATGTGGTATGAGACTGCTTTCCTTAATTTTTTCTTTTCTTTTTTTTTTTTTTTTTGGTTGTTGCCCTTTTAATCACCTTATTTTCAGGACTTACATGTGTGACTGCTGAGACATACACAAAATATGATCAAATTGGTACATGAAGCTAAGGGAAGCAATAAGGTATTCTCAGTACTGCATGACTGCAGTTAAGTCATTTTGAAATCAATAATCTCCTCGCAATTCACTGTGCCACTTGACTGGACATACAGATGCAGATGCCCTTGTAAATGAGTTTACATCGCACTGTGCTTGTAGCCATATAATCTTTCTTCCCTTCTCAAGTCTGTCCCGTTTTTCCTTGCTTCCGTTATGCATATGAAACTCAAATTAAGATTGCATGTAAAGTTGACTAGCTATTCCAGGTTATTTATTGGAAATGAAACTATATAAGCATACAATATATGGTTTGCTTAAAATTGATTTACGTAACTCTTTCCATAGTCCCAGGCAAATGCAATTGCTATACAGCAGAGAATTGCATTGCGGGGGAAAAGAAATAGAAGAAAAAGAAAGTATCAATAGGTAATTTGTAGCTAGTTTATGGGGGACCTCAATCCGGTAATAAAGAGAGTAATTCATCAAATAGAAAAATTAGACGCAAGACACTAAATTTAAAATTGTCATTAGTTACAGCAAGTAAAGGTTTTAAGATGAAGACCATGTGTATTTTGATTGTGATCTCAACGTCGTTTGGACACAAGCTCAGACTGAAGTACGGGAGGTGGGTAGTCGCTGGGGGATGCCTCGGGTGGTTTTTGTTATCACCTTGCATTGGTCCAGCCATGCCCTTTTCTTCCCCTGCGCTGTCTGCCTATGTCTACCCCACCTGCCCAGGTGGTGACATCAGGGCGCTTTATATTAGCCAGAGAGAAATCTGTGGTGGCTTAGCATCAGCGGTCCGAGTCACAGGCTGCAAGGGAAGAGGGTCTACAGAGAGCCTGAGGTTCAGCTATGCTACGGCAGCTTGGCCCTGAGCTACATTCACCCTATGGCCTGTGTAGTGGAAGTGTGAAGCATGAACTATAAAGAATGGCATGGTTTAGCAAGCTCCTAAACTGATCTCTAAGGCTACGATATCACCATCATCATCACCAGTGTGCATTATAACACCATGAAGGATTCAGGGCTCTGAGAAACCAGACATGATCTGTCCTGGCTCAGAAGTCTCTATGACTGGTTTTGGCTATCATAAGCTGCAGGCCTGGAGTTCTTCCCTTTTACAAGGAATGGCAGCTAAAGCAGATGGACTGTAGCATGGTAAGTTTATCTCCAAGACCTTGGGTCCTTGCACTGAAGTCTGAGAATTTGCCTTTTGCTGAGAGATTTTAGGAAATGGCATACAGGATCAGGCATGTGAAATTTTCTTTTTCAACAGCCAGTGCGGGCTGCTTTAGAGGAGAAAGCACAACAGGGCATCTGAGGAATAATCAATCCCAATAAAGTACCTGCCTTAGTCTCAATACAGATTGGTTTCAATTTTGAATCATGGCTTGCTTTTCACGTATTTCTTTTATGTATATATATATATATATACACACACATATGTATGTATGCATGTATTTATTTCAAATACATATGCACACACACGTGGAATAATATCTCTCAGGTTATTTGTCCACCCTGAAAATGTCCAACCTTTTTTGAATCCTGCCCAGCCCCTAGGCCACAGTAACCTTGTGGTAATCAGTTCCTGAGACAAAGAGTATGCTGTGTTCACAACTATCATTTTTGCTGAATGTTCCCCCAGTTCTTTATCAATTTTAGGAATTAGATCCTTACCATAAGACTGGGACAATCTCTGTATGATACTTACGGAAACCAGGCTGTAGAGAGGACAGGTAACTGGCACAGGTGGAAAGAGGAGTAGATAGGAAAAATGGCTATGGCTCATCATAGTTGCTAACCTGCTCTAAGCAGGATAAAACTTATGAAATAGGCTTCCCATGGGCCCATCTATGCCAAAAGTGCAGAAGCTTTGAGTTTCCACATTTACTTTAGGTAGCATGACATAACTGCCCTGCTTCAAAGAGGTAGAAAAAACAGAGTACAGAAGGGTTGTGCAACACCCTGTACATTTGCTCATGTGAATGACCCAAAACTTAGCAGTGGGCATCCTCAGCCAAAGATGTATCTATTTTATTGTTAGATACTATTTTCTATTTTATGTAGAAACAATAGGTTCTTATTATTCTAAGTTGGCATGACAGAGTCTGAAAAATCAGATGCTGCTTCATGCAGACTGAGAAAGTCACACACGTTTTCACTCTGTCTAAATCTTTCATAAGAGCTCCAGTCTGGAGAGGGATCTACCAAACATCTTGTTTTCTTTTGCATTAAAAAATGCCTCTTCCATTATTTATTTGACAAAAGACGAAGGGACTGAGATCTACTGTCTACATTGATAAGCCACATATTTTTCTCAACCTGCAGAGATTTACCTGTTCACCTCATAGTCCTATCACTAAATCTCCCACTGTTGAGTTGGGACATCTTTACATTGCTTAGAAAAAACATCCTTAGTCATCACCTCAAATCCTATTATCCAATTCTAAGGCTCACACAATATTTTTCCTGCCACACACTCTTAAAAAAATACTGTCCCTGCTGTAACTTGTTCTAGATAGCTGTTTTGGCCAATCTAACATTTGTTACGTCTGGTTGCATGGGCATTGCCGAGTCTGGCACAGTGCAAGAAATCCCACATTCCATGGAAGATTTGAAAGAAAGAACACATAAGAACCAGAAGTCCTGCACTCCAATAAGAAAAAACTGAAGCAGGCCTAGAGAGAAAATTCCAGTTTCATGCCTGTATTTCAACATTCTGGAATTTGCTTCTTCCTCTCTCATGCATTTGCCCAGAAGTGTGCCAAAATTCTTTTTCCTACATGAATGTGCACATGCATCCTTCTCTCTTCCTCTGGTTTTTTTTCCCTTCCATCTGCTTTTCTTTTTTCTCTCCCTAATCAGAATTAACAAGAGAGACCTCAAAAAGTTTCTAGCTAAAAGATTTTCAAATTACTCTGTTTCAATGAAATTATTTTTCTCTGACAAAACAGTGGGTTTTGGATGAGAGTCTTTTCTGTTAACATGTTTCTATCAATTCCAGTAAAAAATATAATCACAAGAAACTCAAAGTGAAGCAGAAAGTTCAAATGATATCATCATCAGTGTCCTTTTAGAGAAAACCTACCCTAGTTGTCACATACCTGAAACTTTCAGCTAGTGTTTTTGTGCTGAAATACTACAAAGCAATGATTTTTTTTTTTAACTTCATTTATTTGTTCCTGCTGACCTACTAAAGATGTACATGATAGTGCTTTACTTTACTCTTCAGAGAGTTTAAAATCTATGTATATATCTCTGCTGGTGCATATGTGTCTGTATATACAACTGAAATGAGCAGATTTGCTTGACTTTATGAACTAGATGCCAGACCACATCTGAAGAACTGCTGAGCTTGCAAAGTGCAGTACCACACTCCTCCTTCCATTCACTCTCAGTCTCTCTCTCAGTGCTGATAGTTCTGGCCCTTCAGTTTTTTTAACCATTACATGGTTAGAAGTTCAGAGAACAAAACAGATTTTCTTTATGTGTAAGTAGTGTGTGCACCGTGACTGGGGGTTACTTACCGCACTCCAAAGCAGAGCTACGTACCTTTCTTGACTAAGTTACATTATAAGGTCAACATTTCTGAAATGTTCAGATTGAGACTCAGGTCTGCAAAAGTTCTCAGCATTGGGAAATAGAGACATTTGGAAAATCTGGTTACAGACAAAGCCAGAACAGAAGTTTTTGGATGCATAGCATGCTTGAAAAAACATATCCTTTTATAAGTGCTTAAATGAGTTCCTGCAAAATATGGCCTTAACTGTATGTGTTGAGAAATTTGAATTATGACCCTGCATTACTCTTTGCCTACACCTCAGACACATTTCTGCTGTCACTGGTGTTGCTATCAGTTAGTTAGTGTTAGGATTTAGTTACTATGATTAAAATTAGGATGCTCTTATTTTGGAGGCATTTTTCCTGATATCTCACATAAGTAGTAAAAGTCTTGATTTATTCAGATTCGCACAGTCCTTGTCAGTCAGTCTCTGCCCTACTGGTCCAAGACAGCATCCTGATTTTCTGAGTGTGTCATCTGGCAATGCTGGTTGATGTCTTTGCATGAATCTGAGGGAAGAATGTGCTTGTTCAAAGAAGACTTTGGCTCTGTCAGAAGCAGGCTGTGTGCTAAAGATTTGTTATTCCATAACAAAGGGGGGCCACTGATTTGCAGACACAGCTCACACTGATGTCAACGAAAGCCACACATAGAGTTCAAGTGTGCAATGAGGCCCTTCGCTTCTAATTCATCTCAGGGCTTGCCTCATTTCAATATAAAACTTTGAGCTGAATGAGATTGGGATAGATTTTTAAAGATGTTGGCTGAAGATCCACGCTGACGAGAGGTGAGAAAATCCTTGCAGTTCCACGGACAAGTCGAAAACCTGCCTGAGCAAACTGCCAGTTCAACTGTTCATAAAACGGCCAGAGACCAGGGAATTGCTGTGCACACTGAGTGTCAAATACTCGCCTGGCGTGTTTTGGCATCATTTCATTTGCTTCAGTGGAGGCATGCTGACTTTCATCAGCTAAAAATCTGGTTTTAAAGTGTACATAACTATTTTGAAGCCCCATCCTCAAAGTTCACAGGTTTGGGTTGTTGGGGGTTGTTTTCTGTTTTCTCTGGGGTAACAGTTTAATTTCACTGGGCTGTTCCTATATTGTGTTTTATTTCTTGAAGAATATAGACATAATGAAAATTGTAGGGCTGGGGCAAAGAACACTATGTTAAAGTATAATTTTGGACGAAAAGCACCACAATTCTGCACTGGGCAGTACAAACAATATTTTATTAAAATAGCCACTTTATATACTAAAAAAAGCATGATATTTTCTGCCTTTAAATGTGTTCTTTATAGTCTTTTTTATACTTATGCTCACTGCATTGCAGACTGGTAAATAGCAGTCACAGAGTTGTATTGCTGTTAAATCAAATACAGAAAACTGGAAAGGTCCTCAAGAAGGCATGCAGCAGGGAGAGAGGAAAAAAAGGTAAGGCAGAGTGCAACCAGCTCTCAAGGTCTTTAGAGACCAGAGTAGAACTTACCTTGAGCCAAAAATAATGCAAGTTAGTGTATGCCTCTACAATAGTCCCCTAGGTAGGCAGGAATAAACAGGCTGTGCAGTAGAGGACACTACTTCCTTGGCCAAAAATGCTGAGGCACTGTAGGTGGAAAGCTAGCAATTTGTTGCTGTATTTGGTTATTGTTACTTTGGTCATCCTGGAGAAAAGTGGAAAAAGTGATCCTGATCTCATACAGCTCCTTGAGGGATTTCTGAAGTTGAAGTTTCCTACAAAACTCCATTTTCACCAGACACTGGTAGTCATGAGCTGGTAATGTTAGCAGAGATGACCAGGTCTGAAGAGACACTTACCCATCATCTCACCTTCAGAGAAGATTCCTCCACGACAGCTCTGAACTCTATCCAGTGTGCGCACCATGCATCTGGCAGGGCTACACCACCTAACTTCAGGGCTGGAGACAGCACAGCCGTTTCACCACAGGGCTCTGAGCACATTAGTTAAGTGCTCAGCCAAGCCTCCTTCCCTGGGACACTGTTGCTGTCTCCTTCCTGCGAGCTACTCCTAGAGTGCCCCTCAGCCTGGCTTTCTAAAATATGCATGATACTTCTAAAAAAGATTTAGGTGTGTGGCTTGTAGGGTCTGGAAAGTTGGAATATTCTCCCCTGTCAATCCAGCACTCTTCACAAACGCTGCGTTCTCACTCAGGATCGTTAAAGACCAGAGCGGTCACCATAATTGAAAACAGTATCTGTTAGGCATTCAGGCTGAGCTGAGGGTCTGTTTTCCATGTTAATCACTGCTAAATTAGTTGTGTTGTTACTGAGCGGGGAATTAAGATTAAGGTTTTCAAAGTCTCCGGCATTAAGTTACCAGTCACTGTCCCACACTGTCATTTTGGTTATGGAATTAAACAGTCTCCATGAGAGCATTTAAAAAGGAACCAGAGAGTGCATTTCCACAAAGCATTTCACATCCATTCTTTTTCATAGAGGGCTGAAGAAAAAATTAATTTTGGTAAAATGCTAGATCAGTGTTTCAGACTGTACTACGACACAGACCATGAGATAATTTGTGTGGCCAGTATGTCCATCTACATTAAAACTGAGCTTGTACAGTGGAGCCTGAAATGAGCACCCATTGGCTTCACAACTCCCAGTCTGTATACTTGCAGGATGAATTTTATTGTGAGCAATTCCATTCCATCTTTAATTTTCCCTGGCGGTTGCAAATAGGAGGATCATTCACCTTCTTGACATAAACTGTTATGTTTTTGTGTGTTTTTCAATAGCTGCCATATTAACAGAAATGGATGCGTTCTAGCAAGAGGTAGAATTATTCAGCTACATATGTGTGTTCCTTTTGCTCATACATTATGTTACATTCTAGTTTTAAGTGATTGTCATTAATTTACTAGCAAATTATTTTTCTTATTTCAGACTGAGGGTAGAGATACCAATTTGTAAGCACTGAAACCAGCTAGGCATCCTGAAGATTCCTTTAACATATTTTTTTGTATTTCTAAGTTGCTTTATCAGTCATTAAAGCTCAGCTTGCTGTACTTAACAGTCTTGGCCTTGATCCTATAAGCATGCATATGCCTTGCTTTATGCATATAAGCACTCCTATTGAAATCAATATTCATCCACATTACACTAAGTACACGCATAAGTGTTTGCAGGATTGAGGCTGCCATTTTACATTTTTTTTTCTGTATTCATACTATTTTCTGCCTGGTGTCTATTGTAGTCTTTTGAGTAAATGATTCATAGACTGAATAGAGCTCTTCAGATCTCATTCCTCACTGAAGGATACAATTCCTCACATAGTGCCAGGACCCACTCAAGGCTTTTTAGTTATGGAGGCAACATTCACTTCCACCTTTCCAAGGCTTCCCTGAAAAGCAAAATTGAGTTTTGTGATAATGACACAGAATATTCAAGGAGTGCATGCAGGGAGGTGCTGAGGACTGAGGGAGGCCAGTAAGGGCGAGGTGGATGAGGAACCAGCAGGGCCAGGGCAGGTTTTGGAAAGCAGTGTGTACGTAGGAGTGATCCGTGAGGTCTCAGTAGAGCTCTGCATTGCTGAGGGAGCCAGAGAGAAGCCATGCAGATTTTGTGGGAGGGAGGGGGTACTGCTGTTCTTGGTGGCTGTATATCTTGTCCGATCTTAAGTTGGCTGTGGATCATCTGTTTGCACAATCAGTTAAAAAAGGCTTCAGGGAGGCTTCCTCCTGGAGATGTGCAATCGATTGCTCTCACATCTCTCCATTCTGCTCTCCTGAGGGAAAGGAAGGATTACTGAGAGACTGAATCCTGGAAACTTTCAGTACAAGTGGTCTGTTTTAAATATTAGACCCTTCCAGAACAAATCTCTTCCTATTAATATTTTGTATTAGGATCATGATGGATGACTGAAAAGTTGGATGGAATAGAGGACTTTATGCCTTTTATTAGGTCTTGTTTGTCAGGCTGTTTAATCTCTCATTTTTCAAGGGCTTTGATTTTTTAAGAAACACTTCTATGTTAACTCACAGCAATTATGAAAATTCTGCATTTTAAAAAAAAAAAGATTTAAAAAAAAATCAAATATGTTTTCTGCCATTTTTGCTGGTTGTTTATGCTTCCATCTACCACAATGAAAAAGTGACCAATCATTTTTACTACTGTTTACAGTCAATTTATCTCTTAAGTTTTCATGTACCAACACTGGAATCTTTAGCTTACGATTGTGGTGAGACAGTTTTGTCTCTTATTTAACTTTTTGTAGCTGCACTTAAAAGTAAAATATGGAAACACTTTTTGTTTGTGGTGTTAAAATTATGCTTATAAAAGTGAAATACTATGGTTTACTTTTACCTGAAAATGTTTCTGCAAATCTCAAGAGTTATGACATTTTATGATTGTTCAGCAACTTAGGACTTGGCTCACCATTCATTATTTTTCTACATTTTTTTTATAACATGGGAATCTTTAGTTAAAGATTAAGTTTGAATTTGGTTCTCCTGTTTAAGTACATGAGTACAAATATTCATCAATTATGCCCTACTTCATCTGTACACATTTCAGTACCTCAGAATTTAAAAACTGAAGTACTGTGCCTGAAAGGATATGTGCTTTTTCCACCTGTGCTAGTTTTTTTAAAAGAAAGAAATTACATCTTCCTGAAAACTTTGTTTCTTTTAAATCCTAGGCCTGTGTGGCTACAACAAGGCTACTATCTTAGACATGAAGGCATTGATCATATCTGACAGATTTTTCCCTTCTATAATAAGCAATATTTCTCATAATAAGACATAAAAATGGGACATGAATTAACATGAGACACCACAGAATATCAGTGAGTACAAACTCAGATTTAAATTTCCAGGCCTTTAGGGGCTATGTTAATTTTTTGCACCATTAAGTAGTTTCCAGTTTTAATCCCCATTTGTTCTTCGGCAAAACCACAACAGAAACATACAATGCATTACAGCCCGCACTGGCGGAAGGGTTCCAGCAGCACAGCCATGCTCTCCTCCTCCAGAGGGCAGTGGATATTGCAAGTGCTCATCCATCCCCTGAATTACTGCCACCAACATCTGGCCTTTCCAGAGATTCCCAACAATGGGGCAGCGGGGGCAGGGAATTTCTGCTGGTTGAAAGTGGAATTTGGCTTCAATTAAAAAAAAAAAAAAGAGAGACAGGAGGGGGACGTTGGGTTTATGAGTTATACACTCTTTAATTTACAGGCTTGTATAATACTTATGACCACTAAATGCCTGGAGTTAGCTCCAGCTCCAGGACTCTCTCTTTTCCACTCTCATGTAACCACCAATACTATTTTAGTTCAAGTGCAAATGTATAGTGTTGGGGTTTTTTTCAATTTTCATTGGCAGGGGGAAAGAGAAGGGGGAGTGTGGTGGGAAAGTATTCATTTCTCCTGTGTAGTGGCCTCCAAATGCATTATAAACTTTTATTGCCTTGGAAAGTGTTACAGAGTCAGATTGATTTGCATTTGCAAAAGATAGATAGATGGGAACTTCTAAGGGGAAGCTGTGATGGTCAGAGGATTCCATATGGTCGCAAGCAGCCTTCTCCCTGGTCTCAAGAAACCTGTTTTTGAGAGTAAATAACTGAATGAAAACAGATTTCTTGGAAAACTGTTGTAATTTAATGCATGTAAACAAAAGCTTTTATAATAGCCTCAGTCACACTGGGATTTCTGAAAGAATTACTTCAAACAAATATCAGTTTTTAATTGAGAGGCACCCAAGAGGGTGGTGATGGTGCGGGTTTTTTTCTTTTTCTTTATTTTTATTCATTTTTCTTTCCCTTTTCCCCCCTGAAGTGGAAAATATGGCAAAGTTCACAGCGCTTTCATTTAAAATTTCTATCAGACTTTCTAGCACTAAAACTTCCTAGGGGGTATCACAGAATCAGGCAACAGTTAAGGTTGGAAAGGGACTCTGGAGATCATCTAGTCCAACCAATGTTCTGAGCAGGGTTAATCAGAACAGGTTTCCCAGGGCTGCGTCCAGTCAGATTTTTAATATTTCCAAGGATGGAGACTCCCCAGCCTTTCTCGGAAACCTGTTCCCATGTTCAACTGTCCTCACAGTATAAAAGTTTTTTTTTCTTATGATTAAATGGGATTTCCTATATTTCAGTTTGTGCCCATTGCCTCTTGTCCTTTCAGTGGGCACCACTGAGAAGAGTCTGGCTTTGTCTTTACTCCCCACCCTAAATCAGGTATGATATCACACACTGATATGACTGCCCCCAAGCCTTTTCTTCTCGAGGCTAAACAGTCCTATCTCTCTCAGCCTTTTTTCATATGAAGGATACTCCAGACCCTTAATAAACTTTGCATCCCTTCGGTGAACTTGCTTAAGTAAGTCCGTGTCCTTCTTGCACTAGGGAGCCCAGAACTGGACCCAGCACTCCAGATGTCTTACTTGTGTTGAGCACAGGTCTCCTCTTCCAATCTGATAGCAACAGTCTTCCTAATGGAGCCCAGGAGACCGCATTAGTAGATGTTGAACAGTACTGGCTCCATCAAGCTACTCATTGGATCATAGAAGGGTCTCAGGTTGCTCAGGCATTATTTCCCTTTTGAAAATGCGTGCTGACTTCTAATCACCTCCTTGTCCTTAACTTGTTTTCCTTCTCCTTAATAGGTTTGGAAATGGCTTCCAGAATTTTTGGCGCCATAAGACTGAGGTGAGATTGACAGGCGAATAGTTCCTCAATTTCTTCTTTGCTCATCACCCTGACCTTTCAAAGATAGTAGAGAGCAGCCTCAAAATGACATCTGCCAGCTCCCTCAGCACTTGTGGCTGCATACTATCAAATCGCACAGACTTGTGTATGTCCAGTTTGTTTAAACATTGCCTAGCCTGATCCTCTTCCACTGAGAGTAGGTCTTCCTTGCTCCAGACTTTCCCACTGTTCTCAGGATTCTGGGATTCCTGAAAGCAGGTCTTATTGATGAAGAACGCACTGAATACCTTGGCTTTTTCCGTGGCCTTCATCACTGGGTCCTTTCTCGCATTCGGCAGTAGAGTCACACTTTCCCTCCGCTTCCTTTTGTTGATGATATACTTGTAGAAGCCTTTCTTGATGCCCCTCGCATCCCTTGCTAAATTCAACTGCAGATGGGCTTTGGTTTTCTTAATCCTTTCCCTGCACACTGAGACAGTGTCTCTGTCTTCCTTCTGGGTCACCTATTCCTGCTTCCACCTCTTGTATCCTTCCTTTTTATGTCTGTAGGGGGTTTTTTGAGCTTCCTGTTCATCCAGGGCCCTGTCACCTCCTGTACATAGGGATGGACCATTTCTGAACTTAGAGGAGGTGATCCTTGAAAATCAACCAGCTCTCCTTGACTTCTTTTCTGTCTAGGACTGCAACTCATAGGATTCTTCAAAGTAGATTTCTGATCAGGCCAGAGTCTCTTCTCCTCAAGTCCAGGGCTGTGACCCTGCTTATCCTTGTTCTCTCAGGATCCAGAAGTCCACCATATCATGACCAGTGCAGCCTCCAGCTTTCACAACCCCCTCTACTTTTTCCTTGTAAAAAACCCTAACCAATTCAAACAAAAGACAAAACACTCTCAGGAATTCCTCTGAATTAGATATGTTTAGGTGATTCAGACTAGAGCATATAGACTAAGAAGCTAAACCACTGGCTTCTTATAAAGAAAGCATGTTTTTTAAAAAAAACCCCAAACCTATAAGCTTGAGCATCTTATTTTGTATTTCAGCAACACATGGTACAATACTGCCCATTCTCTGCTCAAATCTCCAAATACTGCTTCAGTTAATAATAATATAATGATAACACTGGTTATTTTGATTGATATAGTGACTGGGACAACGTGGGGGTATGATGATGACAGCTTTCTTTGTTTGCTCTTTGTGACTCATAAATTTGGAGACAGTAAACCAGGTATAACTAGTTCACACTCCATATTCCCAGTACTCCTTCCTGGCCTACTTCTCTGAAAAATTCCAGAACTTTTAAAATAGTTTCAAAGCCAGAGGTCTAAAATGGAACCAATAGCTAACTAAAAGGGCAAACTTCTTTGAAAATGACCATGATTACAATATAATAATAGTATAATAACACCAACCAGTAACATAGTGAGATGGAAAAGAAGAGTTTATATAGGCAGCCAAATTCCTCTGTTTTGGAAGTGAATAGTACTGTATTATCTATGTGAGAGCTGAATTGCTTTCATACGATATAGTAAAAATAATGAATTCATCAAGAAATTCTGATAACAAATAAGATAACTGGGAATAAAGTTTATTCAGTGTATGTTAACAAAAGAGCCTTAATAAATAATTTTTTTCATGAATATTTGTCTCCTTTCCCTGTTTCGAGTGCTCAGTGAAGACAAAGTTTTCAGAGGGCATGGATGAATGCTGGATCACGCTTAAGAGGAATTTCATACTCTTCAGCCTGACTCAACAGATCAATGAGAGCTCTCAACTAGTGCTGACCTCACCATACAAGAGTCACACACTCAGGGGCTATTTGCCCTTTATTTATATATCCTGAAGAGAAGAGTATACTCCTGAGCAAAAGCCTGATCTTTGGAAGCAACAAGATTAAGGGGAGAGAAACAAATGCCATAATCCTCTCCTACCTACTCAAAGTTCTCAACTCATGTCACATCAAGAAATGAGGGATGCATTTTAGAAAGGAACAAGTCTATATTACTAGAGAAAAATGGATGTGTCTAGTGTTTCATATTGTGCGGTGCACCTGGTTTTCTTAAACTAGTTTTCAGTGGAGGACACGTAGATATTAAAATTAAAGACACCTTTCTGAAAGCTTCAGAATTTGATTTGTTTAACTGGGGAAATAAAACCTTATTTTTTTAAAGGTCTTGATCAACACATTCTGTGGTTTGATTTCATAATGACAAGCTAAAATTTTATAAAGGGGAGGAAATAATTTTCCAGGAAGTTCTTACTGAGGTATTGATAAGCATATATCACTGCACTGAGGGTGCTGCATGAACTGATAGAACTGCTGAGTAGTCTACGAGGTAATCTGCATCTAAATAACAGGTACATAGTTTCTAATATGACACTAAAAGTAGATTTAAAAAACACAAATCAAAATGGTGGTGTGTGAATGTATGGGAATCAAATGATGATTTGATCTCCCTAAAATTTATGCATCACAGCAAAACAAACTGACTTGAAAACAAAATGGAAATCATTTACATTTTATTTTATTCAGTTTTTAACTCTTTAAAGTAATAAACTCTGCACTTAAAGGTCAAGAATCTTTCTTACAACAGCGTGAAAGGTTAAGGAATTCAGTACCTTGTAAACTTGATCCTGAAAAAAAAAACATTTGAAAGCAGCCAATGATAAAAAATTAAAGCTTTTTTTTTCTCTTCATCTCCCTCCACCTTTTTAACCACTTTCAGATTGTGGGATTTTCAGCTTTGGCTATGTGTGAGGCCCAGGTGACACCACTATTCTTGATCACCAAGCCATGAAATGTGCTTTGTCCAGGTATTGGTCTGTGCTTTGTTACTGGTTCAGGAAATGACATAAAGAATAATGGCATTATCTTAACTTCAGTTGTGGGTAACACTGATAAGGGATAAGATTTCAACACATGGTGGCAAGAGGCTTATGTGTCGGTCCTTCAAGTTATAGTTCTAGAATAATTTTTGCACTGTGTACATCATCAATAAATTTCTGTGTGATGGACCAGCCAAGATTATATGTGTTGGATAGGATCCATTTAATTCTTTAAACCAGCATTTAAGTGGGCCTGGAATAGGGTAGAGTCCTTGGCCTGCAGGCCAGCACAGTTGGCCGCCTTCATTACTGGAATGAAGCCCTGTAGCCAGATTGCAGGCTTTTATATTCGGACTCTCTCAGTGAGAGTATGTGTCCTTACATCCAGCCTGACCTTTATGAACAACAAAATTATCAGCTCTGCCCTCCCCAACCCACACCCTTCAAAAGTCTTGCAAAGTCTTCAGATGGGTAATTTGGTAGGAAAGCTCTGAGTCCAATCTCTGCACACGCTTCCCTGTGGAAGCTGTGTACAGGTTCATAAGGCCACAGAAGAGTGAGGAAGAAGGAGCATGACTCCACTGCTGGAAGTTGGGAACACGTGCCTAGGACAGAGGCAGACCTTCCACAAGGCTTACATCTTCTATGGAAACCAGCCCAGAGACAGCAGCTCAAAATAAAACATATCAAAGGCATTATGTAATAGTCACAAACTGAACCTTTCTTGAGAGATGTGAACTTCAGCGGTTAGGAGACAGATAGGTTTGACAACAGAGACAAGGATGCCTACAAAATTTAGGCACTGGTAAATTTAAAGCCCATGATATCACCATCTTGATCACTATGCGTATAGTGAAAATTAAATAGAAATAGGTGAATATTAGGATGTGTACACTGTTTGGAAGCAAAGATTGTTCAGGCATGTCATTTGACAGCTGGAAGAGAGTTCAGTAACATAATTTTGGCCATCATATTGTAAAGAAAGAACTCTTTTGGTATTTAAAGGAGACAAAGTGCTGATGAAAGGGACATTTGTTTGGATCTCCTGTGCATGGCAGCAACAGTGATTCAGGTTACAGGAAAGACAAAAAACTTAAAGGAAAAAAATAGTCTGATTTGGGCTTAGATTCATAGAAGGAAAATAGATTAAGGGGTTGGCCCTTTACAGTGATGAGCTTTCTTAACCCCTGTTGGGTTATGGAAAACAGAAATAGTCTCTGCATATCTCCCTAATTTAGCCATAAGGGACAATGGGAAATCCCACAGCAAATTGCCAGAAAAGGAAAAAAAAAAGCCCAAAGAAGAATTCATTGTTTAAGACAGTCACTAATTCTATAATAGGAAGCCACCATGAACCAAAGCTGAATACAGGGCAAAAATACTGAAGCAACTGAGATGACTTTTCCTGAGCACCTAATGTGAACTTGCAATGCCAGCAACAGCACGAACTGCTGGTATTGTCTCTTAGGTTTACCAGGAACTGCCAGAATAGTTGCAAATAATTTCTTTGGTCCCTTTACATCGCAAACTTCTCACTGGATCCCCTGTGAGGCTAAAATTGAATCGTGTGGTTGACTTGGCTGCCTGATTGTTGAGAACGCTGTCTCTTGATTTGCTGTCCTCCTGAAGAGGTTTTTTCTACTCTCTGTTGGAGAGTAATGTTCTGCAGAAATCTGACATAGGATCCAAATATTAAACTCTTACTTACCGTCTAATGACAGCATAGTATTTATCTGCTATATAAATCTATATATAGTCGTCATGGATCATTGACATCCCAGTTTGTACTGTTGGTTGCTTTTAGTTTCCAAAGATTTTATTCTTGTGGCTTAGGAACGCACAATCTCATTGCCAGTTCAAGTGGAAAATGTAACTTGAGTAACATTATGTTTCTTGCTTACTTTAATACAGGGATACTTGGATCTCAGTAGCATCACAAGCAGTGTAGTAAAATCCTCGTTATAATACTGAAAATGTTTGAATTTTCAGTCAGAAAGAATCAGAAAATAACCCCATGGCTACTATTTAATCATATCTGAAAGCACATGAGTAAAATGACTTTGTAGCTTTGTTATAGAATACAGCTAATAAACCCCTCTTATTCGGTCATGTTTTCTTGTGCTGTCATACACAGCTTTATCCCAGATGCAATGAACTTTCTTGCCTGAGAATTTATATGACCTTGTGATGTGCAGAATGATGAGAGGAAAAGTTTGCCTGCTCATCCTGAAATATATTTTTCTTTTTAACAATGGTATTGATTAGATACTTGCTAAATGGTTGTAGCCTGACTAGTAATTTTATGAGTTTAACCTTTAGTTCCTTTCCAGAGGCCTATCTGGAGAAACTGGAAACTGGCTCATACCTGAGGACAACCTCTGACAGCTCTTTTAAACCACATGTAGCATGTACATATGTGTTTGCAGACTTGCCTGTAGGTCTGGATGAGAAAGCATTTTTGAGGTACTATCACCTCAATGTAAAGTAAAATGTTTTTCTCACCTAATTATACCCATTAAGAGTTAGGCAGCTGATCTAATTTAGTCCTGTTAGGCTTCTTCAAATTGCTATTTATCCCACTTCTGTTAGAGACATAACAACAGACAGAGGTGCTATATTCTCTGGAGGTGCCATATTCTCTGGAGGTGCCTATCTCTAAATCAGGTTAGATATTATACCTGCAGATAGTCAGTGTGCATCTGATATTTCTGGGACTGTCCTGGGAGAAGTGAATGCTGACCAGTACATCTACACCAAGAAAGCATGCAAACAAACAAAACCACTTTCTCTGTAATTTGAACAGCATTAGTTGTCAGAAACAGTGAACTCCCACCTGCAAGAAATAAATGGCTGGCAAAGCAGGGAAGTATTTGCTCTGACACAATAGGTTCTGCTGTATATGGTTGCATATAATGGTATTCTCCAGCCCTACTTTCCCCTTTTCACAATAAGATTTTGCTAACTCCTCCTTAGCAGCCAAGAAACTAGCAGTGCTTGAAGAAATTATTTTTTAATAGTAATAACTTTTTCCTTGCAGGCCATCTAAGGACAGCACTTTGTACATATAATTGCAGTGGTGGGGGTCTCAAACCTTCTGCACAATCATCACTTCATTAAGACTTCTGGTACTCAGGCATGGCTTAACATAGGGTTTCGTGTGTAGGAATGAAATGTGAGCAAGAGTCTGGAGTCAAATATGTGTGTCTTGACTTCCACAGTCATGCTGAAATTCCAGCCACAGGGGGGGCTTAATCGTAACGCCAGCCACAAGGGACCATTGGGCTCCCTTGCCGTCCTAATCAAGACACCAAGCAGAGGATCCTGAGGACTCTGAGGAAGAGAAGCTGAATTGGCTTAGAGCTGAAATATAATGAGCAGGCATAGCTGCTGTAATTCTTTTAGCTGAAAACCTCACTGTCTTAGTGAATCAGATTGGTGTATTAGGTTCTATTGAAACTAATTGTCTACAAGATTCGTAGAGTAACATAATATTATTTTAACATTTTTGGCTCTAAGACTGTCCTTATACCTTTAAATATAAAGATTATTTCTTGGAAAAGTGATTAGAATATTAAAACTCTATAAAAGTAGGCATTAGCTGATGATCCTGTCATTATGTTGAGTACCCATGGATTCACCTCAGCACACCTAGTGATTTCACAAAGGCTATTATCTCATGGCTATATCCTCTTCTTCTGAGCTTATTACTTTAAATAAAAAATGTTAATGGTTTCTGAGAAACTCATGATGAGAAATGGAGGATTTCTTACACAAAGAAGCATGCTTTCCAAATTTCAAAGCTTGCATTAAACTTTCCAGCAAATGCCTGAAATCCTCAGTTGGCCAATAATATTGCAAGGTGAATTCAGCCTTCTTTTATACTGAGGTGCCATTTGGATATATTTTATTATTATTTACTAAATTAAACAGCACCACATGTTATGCATAGCAATTACTTAAAAATGTGCATTATGCTTTCACATACAGGGAGAATGGGATGAAATTATGAAGTCTGAATCATAAACAAGGTCAGACTGGATGATCTAAAAGCTCCTTCTGGCCTTGAATCTGAGGTCACACATTGATCTCAGAATAATGGGTACACGGGTATAGGAAGCGATGGACATTTTAAAATCTGAAGAGCAGGCAGAATGACATGTAAACATTTGGCTGTATTCCATGTATGACCCTGTGCTGGGGTAGTGAAGAGAGCTAAATGCCTTTGAGTGATTCAGAAAGCACAAGCAAAGCAAGAGGCCACAGCAGAAGCAGCAGGTGTTTAGAGGGATTTAGGCCTTTGCCATAGGACCTCAGTCTGTGCAGACTGTTAGCACTCACGGAAAAGGCTTTGGGTGCCAGCACCAAACAGTTTCCAGCAGTAATCTGCCTCTTTTCAACCAGACATACTCCAAGACCTTATTCTCTTGCTCTTTAATCCCTCAGGTCAGTGGAAGCTGGGATTCCTTACCCTCAGACCATGCTCTTTTGACTTGCAACTTTCTTCTCTGTTTCCAGACCCTTTCAGGGCTACAGAAGTAGTCTCTTCTGGGCTCTTTACACATAGTAAAAGCCGTGGGGAACCCATAAGAGGATTTGGGAGCATGTTTTGCTTAGTGAAAAACAATGCCAAACATTATCACAATCTAGAAAAACCATCACAACAGATGGAAACCAGAGGTGACTCAAAGAGAGGGCATCAGTGCTAGTGATATGCTCAGCTAATCCAAGGAATAACCAGCCTTGAAGAAAGCCCAGCACAAGGTAACTGGCAATCAATTAAAACATTTTGAGAGAAGAAGGAGTAATCAGACTGTAACTTTTGCTGGAAGGTAGAGAAACGTGGATAAACTGGTGGAGATGAGGGGAGCACACTGTTGACAGCATGACCAGTTCTGTGTATTTTGTTCTTCTTAGCTGCAAAACAAACAGACAAACAAAAAAGCCAAACAAAACCAAAACAACCCACCTGGGCATATGGAGAAGAAATGTCAGTGCAAACTTTACTGCTACAGAGAAATGCACCATAAAAATTAGGTCCCTAGGTGAGCTCATGGGTGCTGAGATATTATTATTTACTAGGGCTAATAAAGGAGGGACAGAAGGCAGAGGTATTATATTTTGCAGGTGATAAGTCTATGCAGGCAAGCAAGTATATCAGCCAGGGAGGTAGAGGAGAACTGGCACACACTCTGCACTAAGAATGATGCTGGCAAAGGCCTAACTGAGTGAAAGCCAGAGTTGTTCAATGTGCTGGATTTCTGTTGCTGCAAATAAAAATCTGAAAAAAACCTCATTAGAGAACTTCAGGGAACTTGTCAATAAGATTTCCTGCTAGAATATTGAAAGACGGTTATGTTTCACTGGAAAAAGTAGAAATTAATAGCATTCATTATGCATAAGGAAAAAACACCTTAACATTAAGAAATGTTTCACATACCTGAGCAATGGCTCTTGTTTTTGTACTTCTGAGAAGTTGTCTTTCTCTGAAAAGGGAGGTGAGCTGAGTATAACATATCTTCCTGAGCAATGCAGCCCTTTTCCAGCTGACCTCTCTACAAAACTTGTGTGTATCAATTTCTCTCCATTTGCCTTGCCAACATCATCCTAGAAATATGGACTGTGCTGACTAATCTTTTGGCAAGTCTCCTCAAATAGAGAACCAATAAATTAATAAGGGGTGCAGGGGGTGAGGAACAGAGGAAACTTGTCTTAAGCAAACATCTCTCTCAGCAGCATTTTACAAAACACCAATATTTTTAGCACAGTAAGTGAATGATCCCTGCACTTGAGTGTGACCTCCCCTCCTGCATGTGTGGGTGCAATAACACTGCTCTCCATTTCAACACAGACCTGTCTATGCTCAGGATACAATCATAGAACCATAACCTGCAGTTTATGGACATTCAAGACATAACTCTGGTGATGCAATGACTGCAACATCCAGCTCCCCTCTATCGGTTCCTCCTCTGTGTCCTTTTCTCCTTCTCCAGTCTTATTTCCCCTCTTTGCATCCAGAGATCTTCTTGTAGCATCTTCTGTTTAACCACACAGTTTGGTACTCCAGCATGTCTCCCCATACATAGACTAATCACAAAGCAGGAATTGAAATGTAGTTTTCCAGTGTTTACAATGAGCTGTTCTCATGATCTGGGAAGGGTGAGGGTGTCTTATTCAGTTGGGACAACAGTCTGGAACAAGGGCAGGTACTTTCACCAGAAGAGATGGGCACTACAGTGCCAGTGCAACACGAAAGAGATGGCCTGGGAATACCTTTTTATCTATTTCGCTCACTTTTCTCCGAGTTGTCAAGTCCTACCAGTACAAATGTGTAGCCAGTCAGGAAAAGGACTAGAGGGTTAGGATGTGATGAGATATTTGATCTCTCCTTTGCTTCTGAAAAATGAAGTAGCTGGACAGCAGCACATGTCAGACTCGCTTTGGATTCATTAGTAAAGATGTTTTTGACATATAGCTTGTGATCATTACCCACTATAAGCACATTAAAGGTATATCAACATGGTATCACACTGTACCCTAAAGCAATACTCTAGGCATCTATTCACAGAGCTCTAGTGTTAAGTTTTACAGTTAAAATCTAGATCCAGGAGGGAGTTAAACTGTGGAGCAATAGGCTTGCAATCCCTGTAGCATTCACTGCAGTATTTTGGAATGACAGCCTAAAAAGCTGAGGATACAATGGGAAGAAAGTGTTAGGTCCACTCAATAAATTCATCCAATTCTTGGAAAGGTATGACTTGCACTGATTTCTGTTCAGGGAAGTTTTCACCAAGGGCATATTTAAGACACTAACAAAGACGAAGTGACAGATGCTGGTGAAACACTGATCAGGCACTAGGGGAGTGCAGAAAATCTTTTCACACAGCAGCCCATTGCTTGCATGCTGTGTGAAGTGTTAACCTGGATCCAGAAACACAGTAAATAAATCACAGCTAGGGTAGACATAGGAGCATTATCTGTGCACGCTCTCCCCTCAAGCCAGGAGAGAATTATTTTTGTCATACTCATCTGAATGTGGGGTGTCAAGCCTGAGTCCTGTGCAAACCTCCTTGTGTTCATATTCTGATAGAGAGACAATAGAATGCTCTGAAAGGTTTCCTGGTGCAGTCTTTTCAATGTCTGTCTGCACCAAAGACTTTTTAAAACAGTACCAATGAAGTCTGTACCACTGACTTGCTAAGAATACATGCGAATATGCTGTCCTTAGACAGTAAGAGTTGCCACAAGAATTTATCACACATTTATGTACGCCTATAAGCTTCCACTCTGAAGGAGAGGATGTCGTAGGGTTAGAAAAGGGCAGGGAGGGCTGCTTATGACTGAGAAACTGTGTCATGACTGAGCTAGTATTTCAAAGACGTTCATACTTCCCTGTAGGGGGTTAACTTTGCAACTTCTTAAGTCGCTCAGTCCATCCATTAACACACATTTTTGTGTACAGATGACACATCAATAGCTGAAACTCCTGCTGTACCCAGACCCAGAAATAGTGTCTGGAAAATCTGTAGGCACTGCAGTAAACTGTTCAAAACATTGTCTGCTTGGGTGAGGCGAGGGAAGACCTTGCACTTTGGTTAGAAATGTAGACCAGTTCCGTAAATTCAAACTCTCCACTTAAGTTCCTGCTGAGACTTCACAGAGTAGTTGCTTTCTTTCATGCTAGATTTATTTGAATGACCTTATTACAGAAAATGGGATTTTATATCTCAATGCCCATTACATTATTTTTTTTATTTGTTACAATGAAAACATTTCATTAAAGCCCTTATTGAATAGCTAAGTGTGAATCTTGAGAGTGAATAAAAGTCATTTATTGAATCAGCCTGTGCTGGAACTAAGAAAGCATGTAGAGCTGCAGAACTATAAAATGCTCGGTGCACGTGGAGTTTTGTAGCAAAATGCTACCAGACACAGCTCAAGTTCACTTCTAAAATAAACAAACAAAGGAAGGTCCCAAGTTGTTCCATTTAAGGACAACACAATCTCAGGGCCAGCCTTTATCCCTTTCTGGGGAAAAATACTACCTCCTAGATGGAGGGGAAGTGAAGTTACTGCTACATCCCCCCTGTGACTGTAAGTTGCCATCCCCACTCTGCTGGTCGTGCTTGCAAGGCTGAAGGGAGTGGGCTTTTTGACTCCTGGACCTGGTTTGTCCTTGAGGGGAGCCAGGGAGGCATCAGGATCCATTTCCCCCAAAAGAGGGGATGGAGCCACTGGGGCTTGTGCTGTCTGTACCACAGAAGCTCAAAGCATAATCTCCCTCTGCCCCCAATTAATTAGATTATTAAAATAATTCTGAAGCTTTAACTGAAATCATAATTCAGTTCTTTCCTATTTTTAAATTATTGAAAGCCAAAATGTGGAGGTAGGAAATTCAAATGTACTTAAAGACCAGGGATTTTAATTTGAGGTCCTTATTTGTGTACACTGTGGTTGTATTTCAGCAGCTAAAGAAAGGGGAACAGATTCTGCTCCCTGCTACCCCAGTGTAAATCCAGAGAAACTCCACTGAGTTCAGTGGCATTTATTCTTGAATTACCCTGGCTTAGCTGACAGCAGAGCGTGGCGACTGTGACTCCATAGATATATATACTGTTTATACGTTGAGTCTATTGTTGATTAAATATGCACACAAATGCAACAAGCCATCAGTCAAAGAAATCACATTTGCTCTGCTGCCAGGATATAAACTAAAATCATGAAAAGAAAATGCATTCCTCTGATATATTGAATGATACAATTTCAATAGAAAGCATTGCTCCACATTATTTTAATGTGATTTGTGTCTGTGAAAGGCACTGAATTAACAGATTGGAAACGGGTGTCCTCTGTTTAGCAATTAAAAAACAACAAAACTCAACAGCTGGTATCCTCTACCCTGTTCTACCAGTCTTCCTTGGGTCTGAGCTGGAGGGTCTCCTCTGACAAACAGGAGATTGCCTTTGCCATTGCTGCTTATTCTGAGGCGCGTACCAGCAAGATAACAGCTTTAGTTACACCGGCTTTCCTGAGACATGGATGTTGGCCCATTACATTTCTCATGATCTGGCCTGCTGTAGCAGCATTCGGGTGCTCTCAAGTTGTTTCAGGTCTTAGTTTGGGATTGAGAATTGGAAGGCCCACCAAGTACTGTTAAAAAACGGTCCGCTACTTCAATACCCAGTTACCACCTGTGTGTCAAAAGTCCACTTCTTACTGACAGGAGTAATTCTCTTGGATGTCCATATGCTTTCAGGCTGTCCAAATAGAAAGTCAATGCTTAAAACATTTTATTTTATAAATAGATGTGGTTAGGTAGATCCTCTCTGCTCTGCCCAATTCTTATAGCTAGATTCACAGTCTCCTGTGCATCTTTGGCATCTGGTAACATTTTGGTTTTAGAGATGTTGCTGTAAAGCCTAACTGAAAATATTCATAATAAAAAAGTGAGATGAATAGTCAAATATCTTTCCAGCTCTGAGCATCCCAGTAACCCATATTTTTCTGAGAACAGTTGAATACTTTGCATTTAGCCATACATTAATAATGACAGTGATGTAGCACTTGGATGTAGCACTGATTTAATGTGTGTTTCTTGGTTATTCAGAAATGTCTTGATTTTCCATTGTTTTGAGCACTCATACAAGGTACTTGGAATTCATACTCAGCTGAATCTTTAAGTCTGTGAAAATCTGGTCCTTCATGGGGTTGGATGCAAATGTCAGCATGTTCCTATATAAAATTTTGGTGAAGAAAAAGGACAAATATTTCACAGATATTCTCATAAATATCTGTATCTCGTCTTTCTTTTTTGCACCTTGATTAGTACCTTGATTTTATTAGTTAATTTTTTTGTTCTTAGTGACATGTAATATTTATGAGTAAC
Organism: Haliaeetus albicilla; assembly: GCF_947461875.1. Lineage (NCBI taxonomy): Eukaryota > Metazoa > Chordata > Aves > Accipitriformes > Accipitridae > Haliaeetus > Haliaeetus albicilla. The sequence continues at coordinate 15,597,959 of NC_091487.1, read as the reverse complement.
TGCACTGACTCAGTAGAACTCTTCGGGGAATGATCTATCACATGCTATTTTTAAAGATGATAAAATCCAGCCACACACTAAGTTTAATACTCTTACTGGCAATGAATGAACACCAGTACAGTCTTTCAGCGTCCTCAGGTCTTAGCCAGAATGTTTTGCAGAGTCAAAATACATTGCTATTGACTGCATGAATAATAATACAAAGTATTCATTTTATTATTTAAGACAAAAAAAAAGAAAAGGCAAGAAAAACTGCCTGAGATTCACTTCCCTACCTGTGCATTCCCTGGACTGCTGGCACACAAAGGTTAATGAAAACTGGAAATGAAGTAGTCAGTGATGTCAGCAGTTAGCACATTATCATTTTCTCTCATCTATTCATCTGAAGTGCAGAGCAGATAACTTTAACTATCATCTTCAGTGCAAAAAAATGAGAGTTCAAGGCATTGTCAAGGAGCTGTTCAGCTTTGGCTCTTAATTAAAGTAAACATTGTTAAAAACATTTCCATTAAAAGAGAAAGCTTTAACCTCTCATAACATTCTGACCACATTCAAATGAGGGTAGAATGCATGCTACCTCATGGAGAGAGCTTGCAGTATAAAATTTTGCCAGTATAGCTACTGCCAATAAAAAATATTGTGATTTTCATTACACCGTGCTCATTCATCATTGGAAAAATGCAAGGGTGAGATCTTCCATACAAGTTCAGACATATGCCCTTGAGAGCTAAAGAATGACTTTTCAATGCAATTCCAAATGTTAATATCCCCACAGGAATGCAGATCCAACAGAGGAATCTACTATGCTGTATAGCCATCATATTCACCTCAGTGAGTGAACATCATGCATCAGTGTGGCTTGATACTGTGATTTGCTACTTTTGGGCTCTGCTGCATAATCAGCAGCATCAGCAGTTCTTCCTTAGGCTCCTGTCCAACTGGATTTGACAAGGGAAGAATCTTCTTGATTTTTTAAGGGTTTTTTTAATATATACACCACAAAACAAGCTAACACAGAACTTAGGTGAATATTTTCCTGATTTATTTTTAAACAATTTATATTTTAAGTTATAACAAGGATTAAGTAAGAGAGTGGAAAAGAGAGAGCAGAGGGGACTCCATCACCACAGAATAATAAGCAAAAGAGTGGGCAGTAATATGTTCTCCTTACACAGCTCTAGCATGCCACATCCAAATTATTGGGCTTGCTTCTGTCAAACTTCCTACCAGACAGGTATTGGCAATCTTGGAAGGACTATTGCTTCAAGAGAGCAATAGTACAAGATAGAAAACCAGTGAAAATAATTTATGGGATGAAAGATCAGAATAATTGAAGTTTCAAGGTCTGGCTTGAATTTAGGAAGCATGGCAACATCCTATAGATTTTCTGAAAGGAGGCTATTCCAGAGAATGATACTTAGTGCTTTTATAAAAAAAATACAATATAGAAAGGCATAATCAAGAAAAAAAGCCAAATACTGGGAAAAAAAACCAAACAAAAAAACCCCAAACAACCCCACCTTACCTGAGACAGAATTCTTCCCCCTTGTAATAATCACCTACATGGAGAGGAAAAGACTCTTTCAAGTTATTCATTTAAAGGCAGCTGGAGTAAAGTGTTACTAGTATATGAACTGTGAAGGCAGAGAGCTGCTGTGTCCCTACAGAGGTATCTTAAAGTTCTATGATAAATGTTCACACAAGGACAAAGGTATGAAAGAATCTGGATGCTATTTATATTTACTTCATTTGTCTTGCTTTCAGCAAGAAAGCAATAAAATTAACCACCTGATGCTAATGGTGGAAAAGTGCAAAAATACAAGAAAAGCGCATAGCTGATGATGTCTTTACCGGTGCCAAGCAAGTCAGGGACAGATTTGCCAGGACAGTTCAGGGAATCCAGCTCGCCCAAACAGGGATGCATCTTCTAAGCCCCCAGCAGCATTAGGGAAGCCTCACGCTTCTGGACCAGCATTATAGCTGCTTTCCAGTTCTTTGACCACCTGCTTCAGATAGAGTGAGCTGGTGCACAGCTATGGTGTCAAACAGGTAAGAAGTCCCTCATCTACTTGGCAACTCTGTCTTGCATGCATGATGATGTGTAAGTAGGATGGAGGAGTCGAGCTCCATCGAGGCTCCATCCCGTTCTGCAGTAGTGCAGCTGTGCTGGATCACCCACTTCCCGACCATCACGTTCCCCTGCTATAATATGGGTCAGAGTCTGTCAGCAATCGGGGTGAATTGCACAATGATTCATGACACAAACAGCAGTCCTCCTGGGATGAAGTTTAGCCCACAGCACCTATTTACTCTGTTACCTAATGGTCTGATCCTTCAAACATTTATGCTTGAATTAATGGCAGACTGACAATCACACTGAGTCCATGGGGTTATCTGCTGCTGAATAGCAGCATAAGTGTTTGCAGGACTGGGTCCTAAATCCCTTTGTGATGGTCAATATCTTTCAAAGCGAATGACACTAAACTAACACAAATTCAAAGACAGATTACAGCCTGTTATTTTTCAGAAGCAGGCAACTAACATGGCTTGGGCCTGATTCCTATTGACTTCAAACCTTCATGTATTCTCAATGCCCGTTCTCTGATTTTCAGAAGTGCCACTAGAAGGCAGGTCTAATAAGTACAACAGAAGTCTGAATTTCAGGATTCCCTGCATTTTAATTTCATGTCTCAGAACAGTTTTCTCTGTAATCTGATTTATTTATCACAGAAATAGAACTGGACGGGATGTGAGAAATCATTTAGCTTTTAGCAATAACTGGGACCCCAGTCACAGACCAAAATGCTATTATGTCAGGTGTGTATAATTCAGAGCAAGAAGACTGCTCTTAATCTTAAAAACTGGAAAGGTATATCAAGAATGATTGAAGGGATGTGGTAATGCTAAGACTGCTGTAGATCTTCAGTAGGCCTTAGGATGCTGTATAACTTCAGCTCTTATGCTAAGGCCAAAAAAGAAATGTCAAGGAAAGATGAATTAAAGGAAATGGTCATAGACAAGAGACTGTAGAAAGAATTATGTTTTCACCTCCACAGCTACAACTGACCACAGCCCAAGAGCAGTCTGGTTTAGGTAACCACAGGATATAAAACTCAGGCTAAAGGTTAGACCTAGTCTGCCCAAAGACAGGATGACAGATTAAGTACATCCACTTGCCATAATTAGTAACAACAAGAAGGCTTTGCTTCATACTGACGTTCTTGCTTTGTACCTATGCTCATATGGAGGTTGCCACCTGCAGAAGTGAGGAGACCTGTGCTTCCTTTAAATGCAATAAATGAGGCCTGGGCAAAATTTAGCTCCATTATACTGCTACCAAATAATCTTTCCTAGCAGCTTAAGAAATGCTGCTAAGTTTATAAATGTCACTACTATTTTTTTAAATGCATTTACAATTATAAAATTATATTCTATGTATACTTGTTAATAAAATGTCTGCACTAGACTCTTTCAAATTGATTCACTGTATTCTTTGATTAATAGTTTCAGTATTTTAAAATGAATTCTTTGAAATACTTTGGCTTTTACTTTAATGGTCCTTTGAAGTCTTTTGGTTCCTAGATTGTGCTGGGGCATTAACATCTCTCTCAAGGCAGAGCAAATTGCACCTATGTCATTCTTGGGAGATGTTTGTCTAACTCATTCTAGAACTCTTACTGCTGTTCAGTGAACTTCTCTGATCATCAAAAGGTACTTTCTCCACTTGAATTGTATCACAGCTTATGTTTCATCTGTTCACACTCACACACATTAAACTCTTCTCAACTTAGGACAATTTCCAAAGTTCACTGAGGTCAATGAAATCACTTGCACTTACTTTAATAGAATCAGGCCCTCAGAGATGAAAAACTTATTTTATGCGTTTTCACTGATCATTGCAAGGTCATTCCATTTAAAAAAGAAACTTTCCTAAGCAAACATCACAATCTGTGGGTGGGCAGTGATGTTTACCTTAAAATGGATTTGTGAACTGAAGAAAACCTTTTTTTCCCCACAGGTAGAATATGGTCATGGTAAAATGCAGAATATGGCTGAAGCTGTAACAACAGTTCTACTGGAAATGAAGAAAATTAACTTGCTTTAAAAACAAAGAGGGACTAGTAAAAATGATAGGATTTTCATATATATTAAAAACTTCATGTAAGCATAAACCAGAACTGAATGTATTTTAACAAATTGCTCACTGAATGAGTTTTGTCTCTGTGAATTGTTTGGGATTAGGCTGTGATTTTCTCAAACGCATTTGCTCTTATTGCTTTACTGACAATACGTTATGAAGAAGTCTTGAGCCGCAGTTCATTTTGAGCTCTGTTTGCTGGAAATATAATTACATAGTACGTTTCTTTTGTCTGATTGGGGGAGTAGTGTAATGGTTAGACACAGGTTTCTGATGTCAATACTACGATTAGGATTTTAAATTCAGCTGGGGGCATGTTACTGTGTGATCCGAATCACACTGAAAAGCCATTGACTACAGCAGTACTGGCTTGTAATCACATTGCTCGGTGGTAACCCAGAACTCGCTACCACCTTGTTCATAAACATGTTCTGTGGGCTGAAAGTACTGAAAGAACAAGCAAAGCTCTGCAATCCCTAGTTATTGACTTATGTTCTGGATTAATTACTATATTTTATTTTTACATTTTTTTTTTTCTTTGTAAGGAGGATTATAGGCACAATCTAAACTCTGTGTCCAGGGAAATGGATTTTTAGATCATGTTAATAATCACCATTATTTTACTTATTAGTAATTAAACATTACATTAATAATGCTATTATCATGGGATGACAATCCAAGTTGTGAAGCTGAGAATTTAAAGATATTTATCTTTTTTTATTATTTATGTTCCATGCTATTTTAATAAGGTTTCCCCTTCACCTTCCTTTACATAATTGCTATATGTTTACAAAATTAATTCAAAATTAATGGACATTTATTTATGGGAATTAATTTTGTTTCTATAATAAAGCTGCTAATGAAACATATTGGTAGGTTTGTACTGTGGAACCAATTATTTCCTACCATATCTGCGAGTAACATTACAGACCAGCTCACAGTTATATTCCTGAACATAATTGCCACTAAAATCTGTGCAAGTTTCCTCAAAACTACATCTAAACATTAATAGCCTTCGCTCTAGGTAGTTCGCCTACGAACTTTAGAGAAACCATTAGGATGCCCTTTGGACTTCTGAGAAACAGTTTTTTGATGTTCAAGAGTTCACACTGAAGACTGTGTATTAAAACTATTCACAGAACCTTCCCAAAAATACCCAAATAGGAGACCTTTCAGGAATAGAAGATACAGTGAAAAAAGTGTATTTTTAAAATTGGTTTGATAAATCAAGTTTAGCTGACTAATGTGAACCATCCCCACTTGTTTCCCTATCAACTCACCTCTCAAATAATCTTGTGGCACTGAATAGTGAAAAGTACATTTTAAGAAATCTGATGTGATCAAAAGACAAGAGGACACAAAGATAAAATGGCAAATAATTTTTCATAGAAGTGTGCATTATAGTGGTCTATTCAGATCACTATCATCACATGATTCATCACATTTCGTTCTGTAATTCTTAAACCAGAGGAAATTACTCTTCCTTGCTCTTTAAGCAACATAATGTGCAATCACCTCTAGCTCAATTGAAGTATTTACTTTAGGAAGTTGTCTATCTGCTACAGTGACTCTACATGGAATTCTCTTTGATAGACACCATAAAGATTTCAGTGGTAGACCTTCTCGAGTGATGTGAACCTGAACTACATCTTGTCCGTGGTAACCTCAAAGCCACAGAGAATTGTAATAGTATAGTACATGGCTCATGATGCACTCAGAAGTCCAGTTTTCAGGACTCTCTGCACTAGAGTAGACAAACTCCCTCTTCAAGGATGACATTCAACTAATGTCTCAAACAATAGTGATCAAATCAGAAAATATTCTTTGACAGCTGTGCAATGTGGGACGAGTCTGGGGTGGATAGTGAGAAAGGTAGAATGAATTTCTTCCTGGTAATAGTCTTACGCCTGGCCATGTGAATTTTAATGATCCCTATTTTAGCAAACATAAATACCATTGTTCATAAAATTATCATCTTGGTCATAAAATTACCTTCCCCTTTTTAAAATTCAGCTGAAGTATTTGACTCAGTGACCCTCCATGACAGAAATCCCACAGGCTGATTACATGCTGTGTGAAGTATTATTCTCTCTCTTTTGTTTTACATTTACCTGTCATTAACTTCAAGTGACCCTCCTGTTGTTCTGGTGTTCTGAGACACTGTTAAAAAGATGGACCAGCTAGTTTTTGACTCTACCCTTCATAATCTTAAATGCTTTAATTAAATCCTTTCTAGTATTTCTTTTTCGCTCCTAAATCACCCTAGCTCTTGCAACCTTCATATGCAAATCTTGCTATATCTCTAACTCTTTATTTTCTGGACTTCCACAATTTTAAAATTTCTTACCATTCACATCCCAGACTGAATTCTGTATTCCATATCAAGGCCTCTCTTGTCCACTACTCCAGAAGAAAATATTTTTTACTTGTAACATGGAATATAAATATTCACTTTCAATCACTTGATGTATAATCTGAGACTGATTTCACATTCCTTGATACTGATCACCTCTTGTGTGATAGGATTGTTCCTCAACTCAGGCATGGACATAGAGAATAAGAAGGTACATAAAGAACCAGTCATAGATGGCTTTCCTTTTCTCAGGATCTGTGTGGTCATGTCTTCTGGAAAGCTGAGCAAGAGCTGGCTTGCTCTGCTGGGCACTGGGGAGAATGGTGTCTTCCTGTTCCTGAGAATCGCCCACTTTCTCTTCCCCACTGCCATTTGCTGCATGGGTGCAGTTCAGAAAATATTACACCACAATTTGTTTTCCTTAACCTTCCTGAAATGCTGGGAGGGATTATTCTCTCCGAGTCTCTCACTCGCAGGCTTTGCCTTTCAAACCACACAGGACACTGCCTGAATCACTGAATCATTAAGCTGGACTCTGTGACAAAAGCAGAAACTTATTATGATCATTAATTTTTAGATATAGAATCTATGCCCTTGGCTAGAGACTACAAGGTTTTTAAGACCAAGACCAGGTTTTCAAAGGCATTAAAGCGCCTCAGAAGGCATATAAACAAGTAGTGAGAGTCGGCTCCAAATTCAGAAAGCTCCCCCCAAATGCACAGCTATTATTCACAATTTCTGTTGATATGTAACTTCATGATAACACAGTTCTGTGGCAGTAACATTTTTTCTAAGTGTGTAATAAACATTGAAAATATGCCAAAGTGATGCCTACCACAGGATTTAAAAGCAATTGTTTATGTTATTCTGCTTGCTTTCAGATTTTTTGCTTCAAGCTTTGCTTTATGTCTACAGTAAGTCCTCCAGAGCTTACAGAGCAACACGACTGTGATCTTTCTTGCAGAGAGCTAACGTGCTTAACTGCACGCCTGTAGCATGTGGAAAGCTCCTACCCGTCAGGCAGTGCATTCCCACCCAAGTGGTGAAAGGCCTCCGATCCGTCGGTATTCGAACAAAGGGTAGCATAGTCATTCACTCAGTGTGGCAACACAGCTTTTGCATCCCTGTAGTTAAAATCAGGAGCACTTTCCATGCATCAACAGCATATTGTAGGAAACAATGGGACATTTTCTCTCTTACTCTTCAAACACACCAAATGTAAACTGTCTGAACCACAACAGTCATCTCTGTGTGCGTGAAGTGAGCAGGGCAAAGAAAGACCCTATGAAATAGCTGTGGTTAGTGGTTTGTTGAGGTGGGGTGAGGCAAAAAACTCGCTTTTAATCAATGTGATATTTGATGACATACAGCATCATACTCTTGCCTGACTCTATTCTTTCCCTGCACACTGCAGGTCTCAGTGGCTTCCCCATTTTTTCTTCCCCCCTCCCTGCCTTTAGCAGGCCAACTCGATATCCGTCTATTGCTTTTTTAATACACATATATTAAAAAAATCAGACGTAAGTCTTCAAAGGGACCTGCAGTTTAGCTGGGGACGGATTGCTTAACAGCCGCAGTTTGTTGAGGAGGCTGTGACAAAATGCACATGCCCTTGCTGTTTTCCCATACCAGTCTGACTCCATGCATGGCCCCATGATGCCACTGGCCAGCGGTAGCAAAAAGCTGAGTCAGGGAATCATATGCTATGCTTTATATTGGTATTTTCATGAACTGCAATGCAAGCAGTATGAATGAAAATCATAGTGCGTTCTTCTGATCCTGTGCTCCTTTTTCATCTATTAACTTTGGATCCATAAAGCAAAGGCTGTGCTGGATATCCTTTGAGTGGGATTTGTGTTTGCTTCTAAGAACAGGTTTTACATCTCATATTTTGGCTCCTACTGGTGGCACAGGCAACACAAGGTGTTTGCTCATAAGGCTAGCTTAAAGACTTACATTTTATGCAGAAAGTCCTGCCGATCTGTGACTTTGTTGGTCTTTCTTAGAAGTGAGCACTGAAAACTACTGTTACAGCTCTTTTTCTCCTTCACACTTGACTATCCAGGTTTAGAATTTCCTTGTACTCACCCAACATAATTTTTGGGAAATCCTGTAAATTAAATGTACAGTCTGTGAAGTTACAGGTAACCTTGAAGTTTTAGTTTGAAGTCCAGATTTTCATAACCAAGGAAAAACAATTCCCTCATGTTTTTTTGAAATACCGGTTTTTCCCAAATTTTTTTGTTACTATTATTGTCACTGTTCTACAGCTAGGCAACTTGAGACACATGAATTCAAAGATTGTTTAAGGTAATTGAGCTATACAGAAACTTAGGTAGATACTGGAAATAGATGACTTATATTATTTGGGTATCTGCTGAGCTATTGATTGTCTTGAGTTTGTAATGGTATTTTAGGCAGGGTGACTCAGAGAACGGGCCATGATGCATGACTCTTGGGATTAGAGTCTAATCTGAGTTCTTCACACCAGCTTGCTAAATGACTAATGACTTATTCCATGTTCTTCCCTTTCTGTTATCCTATTTCTCCATCTATGCAGTAAGAGAGTAATGATGCCAACTTTCAATGTGTCGATACTGAAGCACATTGTATATATTACTAGTCAACTTTCTACAGGTACTGTAGACTTGTTGAGATGAAGTCTCCAAGGGAATCATGCTGGAAACTATACTGACAGGTGTTTAAACTCCAAGTGGATAGGGAAGGATTTTCCTTTATTTTGGAAGACTTTTTCCTGTCTTTCCACCAGGAAGGGGGAGAAGGTGAAGCGAAAGGTCTCCTCTTCCCAGTGTGCATCATCAAAATGTAAGGAAACAAAATGAAGGCTGAGATGCCACGATAAAACTCCTTCCAGTGCTATGATCTATGGTTCTATCTATGGTTCCTTCCATATCTATGGTTTGCTCAGGTCTTAATTTATGATAATAAGACATTAATATAGCTTACAGACAATCCAAACAGCTCCTGTGTACTGCAGAAGCACAGAATATTATCTGAACTCTGCAGGGAGACTACCAGGTATTCTACTTTTAATTTTTTTTTCTTGTTCTTGTTCATTAGCAATGCTATCTATATTTTACCTGTAGCTTATTTCATATTTAAAGGTCACCTTCTTTCCACATTCTGCTAACAGCAACTTGCTTCCTCTAGTTGGTTGTGTTTGCATTTGTTTGGTTCCTACTACTTCCCTGAGAAGCTTCCTAGGGCTGTTTCCAGACCAGCCATGTGAATTTATTCCCCTGTGTATGTGGCAGTTTCTCTCATCTATGGGATGCCCAGTGACGTAAGACTGCCCAGGCTAGCCCTGGGCTACCGTTCATGAGTGTCTTCCCTTCCTCTGCCTTCTACTTACCACAGAGATTTTGCCTTGACAAGCATTCAGAAGTTTACTAGCTGCAGTTAGGTTTCCTTTGCTTGGAGCTGAGGTCTGTGTGTAGGTAAACTGAGACATTTAATTTAATAATACAACTACTTTGCAAAATCATATGTAGACCACAGAAGGTTATATAATATTGAAATTTAATCAAATGTTGTTAACATGCTTAAACTAAAATCCTAACACAAACTTATATACACACTTCACGTGTTCATAAAATATGTCAACAGTTTCTGTAAGTCATCAGCCTTTAAGTAATTCACGGCCTGGGTAATTTTCTTAGCAATGCTCCCTAGGAATTGGGCTGTCTAAGCCAGAGATGTTAAAGAGTAGAAACCAGATGACAAATAGTCAACAGTCTGTATTCACGAAAGTAGGCAATTATAGAAACATACAAGGTAACCACGTCCAGGAAAGAGCTGAGCTTTGTTCTGTTCAGATAGCATGAGAATGACTGAGACTCTAACAAATAGTTCTTCTTTTAATGGTCATATAATGACTGAATTTGTTCTCATAAACATGGGACTGCTCTTATCTATAATTCAAGATAATGGATTTTTGTGAAAACCAAAACAGACACAAACATGTTCAAATAGAGGCCATCTTAGTCTTTACATCGTTTTTGTCCCCTTCATAACAGGAAGTTATGAAGGTTTATTTACTATTGGCCACACAATGCAGTATGTAAAGAGGTAACGCTGTCATTGTTCTAGTGTCTTGCCTCTATTTGTACTGCTGAAACTAGAGGTCTTGACACTGACTTGCTGAACTCATTCAGCTTTTCTTTGTTTCTTTCTTTTGTTTCAACTTAAACTTTCTAAGGTATGTGCAATAGTCACCAGTTGCAATGTTTGTGTGTTTACATGTGTGTCTATCCATCTCTATAGCACACATATACTTTTCATTTTTAATAATAAAAAATATATGTAATAACAGCAAGTCAATCTATTGCATATCATTACTACTAATAATCTCCACTAGAGAGAAAGTGGTTCATAAGTCATGAAAAGCAGAACCTCAAGTGAGTCAGGAAGGTAATTTGCCTTTATTTATTATCACCCTGCCCAACAGGCTTTTGATATATGTAATCCTTCAGGTTTTTTATTAAATAACCTCCAGTGAGGGGCTTCAAGGCTTTGGCATTCTTCTCAAGACACATCATGTCAAGGGTTAATTTGAATTTCAGTAGGTTATGGATTGCATGAAGTTTTCATGGAAGTTTTTTGTGTTCAGGAAATAGGCCTGACTTTGTGACTTGGTAGCAGGGATAGAAATGTTGTGTCTTGGAGTTTACAGTAGTGCAAATAAAGGTGGCTTTTTGTAAAGCAATAGGATCATATTGAAGAAACACAGATACAAGTGAGGAATTGTATTAATTTTACTGCTTTTTTTCAACAAAGACACTTTTGCCTACCCAGCTCTGTGCAACACACGAGCAACAATTCACAACAGTAAAAGTGACTGACACTTTGAATAATAAAATATCAGGTATGCCTCTGGCCAGTAGGAAGGTAAATGAATCTTGCTGTACACAAGAATGGGGCATGAGACTGTTAGTGTAACAAGCCATAAATATGAAGATTGGGCAAGGCCTCATAGAGTCAGGACACTGTGCTGGAATTATTACGTAAATTAGAGTAGATTACATGCTTTCAGACTTCTTTTTTATACCAAATACTTCCACATAGATAAAAAAGTATGTGACAGATATAGAAAAAAACCACAACCTTTTATAAATATTAACTGCCTGTTATGTCGATCGCCTCATGTGATGCCCAGATGACACACAAACTTATTAACAACAATCTCTAAGCAGGTATGCAAAAGTTTGCTGAGGTATTTTTGGGGGAAGGTGGGAATAAGTTACACAAAAATGTTACGACACTGTTCTTTAACTTAACAGGGAAATTCTATAGTAAATGACCGTATATTAATTCCTGTGGCAGGTACATTTCTGCAGAAACTATTGTATTACTGCAGTGGCATACACAAAGGAAGTGGGTTACTGCTAGTCCAGCAGTGATAGCTGCTCCTTAGGTGGTGTTACCATAAAGTCATTTGACAATTTTCTTAATAATATTTTTCTTTGAAAATGATGTGTGGCTTTTTTTTCCAAAACTTGCATTGCGTTTAGTAAGATATCATTCTCTTCATCCTTTGAACATATACAATTATACAGTTTGAACATTTCTTGAAATCCCACTTTATATCAAAAGCAACTTTTCTGGCTTAAGTTCAGTATCAATCATACTTCATCATACATCCTGCTCTAGTTTTAATTCATTTCAGTGTGTGCCTATTCACACAAGGTAGCCTTACCTGATGACATTCTCACCTATACTAACGACCCATTGATTTTAAACCAAGTTCACAATCCATTCAGGCTCACAGGAATCTTTCCCTTTGACTTGAAAGAATTTCTTTGACATAATTTTTAACATCTCCTTTGCTGTTCTTCTGTTAAGAGACAAGCTGCTTCCAAGCAGTTTGTTTGAGAAGATTGTGACTGGTTATTTAACAACAGTCTTCATCTTGCATTCTGGGTGAGCCACATCATGGCACAGAAAGACAACTGTTGCCCTATTTCTGTGGCTATCTGGCACACCATTACCTTATTTAGACAAATGTGAAACCATTGGTCTTCTATATTCTTGAATGAAACCCAAAGAATTGATGTGAAAAGGAATAACTGATGATTAAAAAATAATATAAATGATAGAACTTTCAAAACAGCCCAAATCAGGGAATTACTTGTCTGCCAGGTGTTTTGTTTGTGGGAATGGTTTGGTACATACATTTGGTAAGTAATTCAGAAGACATTTGGATAGACTTCACAACCTTCTGCAACTTTTCCAGACCTGTCTGAACTTCTGTGCCTAGACTGCAGATTTTAGATCTATCCACTCAGCAGCATCTTTTTTTTCTCTAGAGTATGGTATGACTCCACATCTGTTCCAAAGGTCAGTGTAAAATCAAGCCTTGGAAAGAAACTCTGCGTACATGAATCTAAGACTATTCTCTTGCTATTATAGGTGGCTGGGGCACAGAACATACAGATGTCTTACGAAGCGGGATACAACTTTTGGTGGTGTGAAGGATTTGAGGTCATTTTTGATCTCTGTTTTCATTTAACTTAGTTGCTCGCACTCTCATCGCCTTGGTAACAAAGCTGGGTTGAAGCTGTGTTTTTTATCTCTATGTTTCAATATGAGCAGCCTTGCTGCTTCATTACGTCAGCATTCCCAACATGACTTTGTACTCACATGCTCAAACAATATTTGTGTCTCTCTTTCTCTTCCTAACCTCTCCCCTCCCTTCATTTTATTACTCCTCTCTTGAATCTCAGGAAGGTGGGTTAGATGAGACCCAGTGCAGAACTAACATGGCTCTAGAGCTTCTGGGTTGAGAATTGTCCATGTCCAGCAGTTCTGAATGTGGATAAATGCAGACAAATGTTCAGAGCTTCTGCGTCTGTTCTTGTAGCTTGGCATACCAGAAGTACCATCAAAGGAAATTGGGATTTGGAATGGAACTTTTGCCTTTTGGGGAGAAAAGGTACTAACTTGGTTGTCCATGGGGTGACTTGTAGCAAAGTGGGTATGAAAGTTAGGGCTTTGCCTGCTGTTATAATGAAAAAACATAGTGCTCTGAAGTCATTATTAAACCAGTAAACACCTCAGGTCTGAATTTAGTCTTGGGAATTGTAAAAAAAAATAATATTCTTTCAAGAGAACGGTAAATATAAAGTGTGGCTGTATCCTTCTGATATGGAAATTATCAGCATTATGTTCTTCATCTTCTAGAGTGAGACATCTGGAGTTCTGTCTTTATGGTATGATTTCACCCAATAATGTAGTGACTTGCATTTTTGTTTGTGTTGTCTTGCTCAAAAACAATGACTAAAGTGTAAAAACAATCAAAAGGTGTTTTCATTTATCTTCACCTATCCAGATTTACCTGAGAAAAATATTCTGTCCTCACATGGTGCTTTTTTCTCTCCAGCTGGCATTCAGTTTTGAAGTTATATGAGTTTAGTTCTGACATTATTATTTTTAAGTGAAGTCTAGAGATCAACCGAGCTGCAGCCTTGCTTGGATGCACTAGTGCCATCCATGACCCAGACTTCCAGGACTGCTACCCTCAGGCCTGAAAAGCAGACCAGCAGAATTTGTTATGGTTGTGGTCAGCTAAGCTGAAGTATGGCCATGCTTTATTCTCTCCATATGAGAGGATGGCTGTAATCCACCCTGTCCACACTAGTGAAATGCCTCAGGCTCATCACTTCACCTTCTCCGCTCAGCTTCTTTCCCTCCAAAGTGGCCCAGCTGTACATTGAGACATATTCTTCCCAGGTTTTGTTTCTGCTAGATCACACCTATGTTAACCAATAAAAGCAAAACCTTTGAATCCCGCAGAAAAAGATGGGGAAACTATATACATTATTTCAGCATTTCATAATAATGATTTGAATGTAATGTGCATTTTCAATTCACTTGGCCCAGGGCATGTCTCATTGAAATAAGAGATTTACCATTCTTCAATGGAAGAAGAGGCAGGCTCTACTATTTAAAGCTATCATCCTATTAAGATAAATGAGAAACACAATCAAAGCTTTGCCACTGCCATTGTCTCACTGTGTTTGAACATGGCCTCAGCATGGCATTGTTTTAACAGAGTGAAGGCCAGGTTTGCATTTCTAAAGATGATTCAGGTGATTTTTATTTTCAGATGAAAATGAATAGTATGGAGAATATGAAGAAAAAATGCTAGAGAATATAGTACTAAACTTTGGTGTCCTTTAGATTTGTTTCTGGTCATTAGATTCCCTCAGTAGTATCAACTAATAAGAATAGTAATAATAATAAGGCTTAGAAAGTATATCCGTGTTGCAGTGATTAAAAACCCCAAGAAGCTATGCAATAATTGCTAAAAGCATTTGTGTTTTTAGAATATGCAAGGAGAAGCTGTGCCAAGATACTTATATATGAAATTTTCCCTATTATACACTGGGGTTTCAGAATATTCTTCATACTTTAGCTTATAAAGCACTTTGGAGCCCTTTCTGAAAGCAGGTTATTTAGGATGATGTTTTTGTTTAGCATGTTACATTATTTCTAAGATGAGATCAGATATGACTTTTTTCCCCCTTGAAAACCAAAATCTACATAATTCAGTGAATAGACACCAATAGACTGACTTTTACTAATCTTGGATGCTTTTGCAATTTGTCTTAATCTTTCAAGCAAAATATGGTCTCATTCAATCCTTCTCTGACATTTGTTCCCACTAGATACTACAAGTGAACCCCTGACTTGGGGATTCTGCTTTCAGGGCAGTTTTTGAAATACAGATTAAAAAAGTACCCAGTAGAATGCATAAACAGTTCTCGGAGCATCATACAACTTTTCTTCCTCAGAGAAACACCTAGAGTACTGGGCTATAGCTGTGCTCCTTCCTCTGGAAAATTTAAATGTGGGTCTGTGGATCCCAAAGAAAACTGAGCATGAGGAGGCAGGGGATTACTCAGCCATGCCTGGAGGGACAGAGCTCTACAGGGCTGAGCAGCAGGGCAGAGCTCTTCCAACTCGGGCGGTGTCACCTAAGTTAAGCATAAGCTTTTGTGCTTAGACAGCTGGGAGTCCACGTTTTTATAGGAGCAACTCTGATCTATACCTTTGTTCAGGGCTGCAGGAAGCAGAAATCTATGTAGAGAAATGTTACTTATGCAAATCTTGACCAAATTAGTCAGTTCACAGGGATGAAAGAAAGTTAAAATGCAGACAGTTTCAGTCAAATAAACCGGAGGATATTTATGGCAAAGAAAATAGAGGAGGCATAAGATCAATGGCCTGGAGTCAACATAGTATTTTGAGGAATAATCAGAAGTCAGGTCTCAGAGAAGGTGGGCTGAGAACTTACAGTTTCCACTGAAGCTAGCATGGAGTTGGAGGTGTTCAAGAGCTCCTGGGAGCACACCCATTGTTTATGTTACTTTTCTCATGCTTCTCATTTAAAGGAAGATCTGGAATAAATTAAGGGTTAGAGCATTTTGAAAAAACTAGATTGGGAAGCTGGTAGCGCATTAAAAGTGGGGGTCTGCAATGAGACAAAGAGCTGCACTCTTTGTCTGGCGCTACAGGGAGATGTAGGATGTGAAGAAGAGGTCCAGTAAAAAGAATCAACTCCAATATGTACATTTTCAACAGAGAATGTGTGTTCTAATGAATAGAAGGATATCTACGGGGATTTCTCTGATCTGTGGTTCATTACTCATATTCCCTCCTCAGATTTCACCCATATTGACAATAAATTTAGTAAGAAGACCAAAGAATCTTGTATTTGTTAAAGTTTCATGCCATCATCAACATATTCTGCACTAAGACTTAAGTTACTTCTCCCCGCTGCAAATAATAGTTTCCATACTTTCAATACCTCGAGGGAGTTTGAAAATGACTAATTGATGGTTTTTCCCTGCTTTAAATCATTACTGTATTTCGGACTTAGAAATGTGTGGCTAAGTCAGCTAGTCATCAAGTGAGGAATTAGCCTCCCCAGCGCCAACAGTAAATTCTCTAGTTCTCTCAGCAACCAGTTGAACAAGCTCCTCAATATTTAACCACGTCAATTGTAAACAGGCAAGATTCTTTGCCTATGTTGTTTTCTCAGGAGAACCTAAACCTTCCTTGTCAAAATACGTGTGTTACAATGGACATTCAGCTGCCTCCCTTCTAATGATGAACTTTTTCACATTGTATAAGATAACGCCTGTTGTTAGCATGCATCCATTAAAACCCCATCCATAGAGCCATGTATAGAACAGGGTGGCTGGCTGGGAGTTGCAAACTTCCAAAGAACTTGTTTGTTGTGATGGTTGGGTTTTTTTCCTCTCTTGAGTGTTGGATGCATAATATTTTCAGGTAACTCTGACTACTGTGTGATATTTAATCACCTCCACTGCCTCCCAGTAATCACTGTTATTGCATTATGCTAGTCAGCATATTCTGTGCACTTTAATATACATGAGGTTGAGGGAGGAATATTTTTCACTGAAGGCTTTATGGAAAATTTTGCATTTATTGATTTCTGTTAAAAAAAACCCTGTTATTCTTAGAAAATCGATGAAAATGATTGCTGTGGCCATATTTGTTCAAACAAACAAATAATACAGTATAATGACAACGCTATCTCTCATTTCCACATTTCACCTGGAGAAGGAAAACATTTGATCTGGAAAGCCTGTGTACTACATCAGTCCGCAGGAATATCTTTTATTCATGTGTATTAAAAAAATATGCAAAGAGTTTGTACAAGTTGGATAGGGAAAAAAAAAAAAAACCTTTGACAAAAATAAAACAAACTCATCCAAACAAGCATTGCAGATTTGGGACTTCTGGGGCCAAACTGTCAGAGGCAGTCTTGCTATCCTTCTTTGGAAATATGCTGGAAATTTTGTATGTGTAATTTTTCACAAGTAAATTTTTGCATTCCAAACAAAGCTTTTCATGGGAAAACTATGCCATGCATATAGAGCAAGCCTCACACAGCTGATGATTGCAAATCATCCATTCTTAGTGTTTATCTATTAAAAACTAGGGGGAAAAAGGAATAAAAGGAACTTATGAATTCAAATCAGGTAGCTTCTCTAGCTTCCTATAACACTGTGTACGCTTTTTCCAAGCTTTGTGAACACAAGAACTGCTCATTCAAAACTATGTTTGCAAAATGAAAATCACAATCAAAATGTAATTGTTGATGTAAAAACAAGAATCTGCTGCATTGCAACACATTTTCTTATCTGAGAATGTACATGTCTCACGATACATTGCATCACAGTGCAACTAGCTCAACATGTCAGTGTTACATGGCCACCAATTAAGAAGGATTCTTGGCATGAATGATGTTCTGCCCGAGGCCAGGTCACTGCCTGATGTAAAAGATTGGAGCTTCGGGGCACTGGCGGTTCTGATCCTCTGTTCTGTACAAACTGAACGAGCTGATCATTACCGAAACCTTCTGAGCCAAGGCACTGCTATCATCTCCATTTTACATATGGGGATTGAGGTGCAGTCAAAAGATGTCTTTGAATGTTCACAATGAAAAATCTAGAGTCTGATATTTTTTCAGAGGGCTTAAAATTTTGTACAACTTTACACATTCCCAGCACAGTTCTCATTGACTTTAACTTGGCTTACCTGCAGTTACACCGAAATCAACAATTCAGGATTACCAGCAAGCCCATTTGGGGTGTCAACAGAGTGTTATAACAGCAACACGCCCCTGATCATAAATCACAGGTGAAGGAATAAGCTTGCTTTCTCCTTGGGGGGAAAAAAAGTCGTCTATTTTTAAACAATAGAATGATTTTGATGCATCTTTTAACTAACCAAAAGTAGCATCTTGACAATTTTAATGGACTAATTATACACTGATGGTCATCTAGAAATGTGCTCATTTTCAGGTCTTTATGTCCTGACAACTCTAAGAGTTATCAGCTGGAAAATTGGCATGCAAACACAGAATTTCAATTACTAAAACCCTGCAGGACTGGATTTGACTGTCCTGAGGTTCTGCCTGCAGTGTCAAGGGAGATAAAAGGTTTTTGATTCTCTAGGTGTAGGATCCAGTTAGTGTCCTGATTAGTTCTGCAAAAGCGAAAAACCTTTCCAATATATTAAAATGCACACTCAGAGCCCTGAGAATCTTGGAGATTAACAGTAGTTCACAAGGGTTTGCACTGACCTTTGTTTCAGTCTCAATTTGCATGAGTTTGCAACGTCTGCATTTTGCTCTGTGTTTCTGGTTGGAAACCTTGAATCCCCTTGCCAGAGCCTGGAGCTGGTGAGAGTGCTCATCTTAACCCCAGCGTGGCATTCACAGCGTAGCACTTATGAGTGAAACCAGTCCTGACAAACAATGTTGCTTTAAGCCTCTTGACAGTGCTCTTCCCATGAAATATTGTGTCTGTGAGGGCTCAGGATGATCCTTCTGTCTTGGTGTCTGCCTATTAGTGAGGTGCAAGGATGGCTCCTAACAGATCCAAAGGCAGCTAGCTGCTGGGTCGTAACACCTTTATGGTCCTACCCACAATATCCTCATCTACTCCACCATCCTGTCTTCACCACCCTCAGATTGAAAAATGAACTTGCAGAGATAACCCGTGTGACACACGGTTGTATTCACTCATGCTCTTCTACTGATGCATCTGCTCTAATGGTGACATTGTACCAAGGGCTGCAGGTGACAGCTGTTTTCCAGCTTACTATAGCACATACAGAAGGTAGTGGGGGGCTCCTGTATATCCTAACCTTCGTGGGGCTTTGCATCTCTGTCTCCCGATTCTGCCAGTGTGCAGCATCATTTCATGGGAGCCCATGACCCGTTCAGGCAGCGCCATGGAGCTTGGCAGCCTGGGTATTTGATACACCCTACAAACCACGATACTTTCATCAGAGGGGAAACAGGACACAAGGGAAAGTCCCGTCAAGCCTCTGCAGTGAGTTTGAGGCTCATAGGACTGTCCTGTCTGGGTCTCCCTCAGTAGTTTGCTCTGTGACTAACAAATGTTCATTACCTTTGTCTCACACGAAGACCTGCAGGCCAGCAAACTGCATTGTGTACGTGGGTCATAGATCAAGAGGGAGATTGTGGCAGTCGCTGAGAGGAATCTCCTGATGTGGCATCCTTTTCAGCAGAAGTCTTGAGAAATTACGGAGAAGGGGGAACAGGTTGAGAAGAAAGGCAGTAAAGGGAAGGACCCTCAGCAATAAGGAATGAAAGAGGATGGCACAGACCAGAAGGGGAAACAGTAAAAGAAGGACATGAGAAATGGGCAGCAAAGCCCTTCATTTCTACATGTTGCTGGGCCCTTTTTTTCTCCTGTTAACTGCCTGTCCCCATAGGGTGGCAAGGCAGGGTCACTTCAAAAGCTGCCATAAAATGAGAAATACCTTTAAAACTCTTTAAGTGTCTTAATCATATAACATAGACTACAGTAGCCAGACATGAAATGTTGATTGAGATGTTTGCAAAATAAAACATTTGCGTTTTTTAATCCACAACTCTTAGAATTAATATTGCTCCAGTCAAGTTACCTCATGCATTCTAGTTCACTCTTGATCAAATCATGAAACCACCCCTTGGCTTGGCATCACTCAGTAAAACAAACCTCCTCCATGAGTCACTGCCCAAGGTGGAGTGGAAGTGTGGAGCAGCGTGCATAGGTCTCTGGAGGGGCAAATAAGACACGGTGGCAGAGCCTTTGGAGATGCCTGTTCAGCCCCTGCCTACAGCACACTTGGCCCCTAGCAGCACCCTGACTCTCATACACATTAAAATTCATCCACAAATTTGGAAAGGGGAAAAAAAAGGAATGGAAAAAGTAATCTAATACAGTCCGATATTCTTTTTCATGTTACATTATCCTGCCAACAGATA
This sequence comes from Haliaeetus albicilla, assembly GCF_947461875.1. Lineage (NCBI taxonomy): Eukaryota > Metazoa > Chordata > Aves > Accipitriformes > Accipitridae > Haliaeetus > Haliaeetus albicilla. The sequence continues at coordinate 15,577,637 of NC_091487.1, read as the reverse complement.
CCATCAATCACAGTTTTTAAGAAGCATGGTGACATTCTAAATGGTCTATGAATATTACTTTGAAATTGAGACTAATTCCTTGGATGAATTTTAACTTTACTTTCCCCCACCCCCACTCTTTCTTTTAGAGAGCTCTGTCTCTCTCTCTCCTTTTCTCTCTCTCCCCCCTCTTTCTCTTTCTCAGGATTTCCATGGCCGCTGACATCTCAGACTGCTGTAATTAAACTAGTGAAATAGCAGGTAGAAGTACTATAAGAAAGTTTCTGTATGGTATTTTAAAGCTTCCTTGGAAAGTATTTTAGGCTGAATGAAAAATGTACGTGACCACAAAGCTACCTGGCAATATTTGTTACCACTCTTCAGTAATTTTGAACCATCAATTTACATAATGCTTCTGTACGCCAGAATTTAATTGAACTATGTAAAAGGAGCATGACTTATTCCTGGTATATGACACCACTCCAAATAAACCCCAAACCAAAACGCAACACATGAAACATTCACCTAGTCCTTTTCAAATATTTACTATGACATTTTGGACCAAATTCTCTGTTTGTGTTGGCTCATTGCACCGAGGTGAACTACTAGTGAACTGTTGTTTATGGCTTCCAAATTATCATCTCCTCCACTGGCCTTACATAGGATACTGCAGCCTGGGGACAACTCTATTAAGCAGATGTTGTCTATTGACAATAGCTCCAGAGGAGTGCCCGGCCTGGGCTTAAATGCAGCCCATGGCATTACGATCCTTAAACCATCCCACAGCTACCAGATCGCTTTGCAGGAGTGTCCTGCATACTTGAGGACTGTGTGGAAGGTGACTGTAACTTGGTATCTGTTTTTTAAGGACTGATTAATGGCAGAAGACTTTGCAGATGGAAACTTTTAACCAGGTTTTGTCTTTGAGTTCCAGTATCCTTTCTGCTTTCCCTCTTTCTGTTTATATCTGCCTATTGTCTACTTCTTAGACTGTGAGGAAAAAGGCCTATCTGTCTTTTGTGAGTGCTGACAGGAATCTCCTCAAGCTCAACAAATTAGTCTTTACTCAGGCTACCCTGTGTGCTCAGAACCTCTGGTGGTATCTGTTCTGGGCTAAATTGCTCCCAGTCCAGAATGGAAGACTTGCCTGTCAGCTTCTGCCAGTCCTGTGCCTTCCCATAAACCAAATATAGATGCTGAGATGGTTTGGCATGCACGTCGGTCTGTACATATGTACAAGACAGACACACAGGTTTATAGGTATGATTTTTAGAAGGCTGGACTAGTTCAATAATCAGTCTTTGATTTTGAATGCCTTGAAACTAACTACCTGGCTCAATAGACTTTACACATGAGCAAGGAATGACAGGACAGTTTGCAAATTTTGTGTGCAGGATTTACAAATTATTTGAACCACAAAGGATCTTACTGAGCATGTAGTCTAATGGCTCGGCTGCTTTCTAAGGGCAAATATGCAGGAGGAATTTTTCTCTTTTAACACTGAGCAAATATAGAACTATGTTGCATACCTTATTGCAAGCCACAGTCAGAGAGGATTTTAGAGTATTTGCAGTCTGCCAGGGTGAGTGATAATCTAACCCATTTCATAATTTCAAGCCTCACCTTTCTGCAGTATGATCTATCCTTCTCTGCTCAGGCAGGCTGCCAGGCAGTACAATTTTTCAGACGTGAACTCTGCAGGTACACATTCCTATAGCAGTCCCACTTTGCCCCTTATCAGTCTCCTTTGCATGTGGAGTCATTAGTTTTGATGGAAGGCAGGATTTTGTCCCATGGATGTTGATGGACAGTCCATGCACTTGCATGTATTTTTTGCAGGCAAATATTTGAAATATGCTGTCCTTCCCAGTCACTAGTCAACTTTCAAAGATGCCTATCTTTGTTAAATCTAAATCCATTTTGACTGAGTGTCCTCTCAGATACCAACTATTTGAGGCTGATGGATAGGGCATTTGTTAGCATTCAGTTTTGAGTTGACTTTTGCAACCTGTGCTTAGACATCTTAAGATGGCAAATTTAAATTTGTAACTGCTTATCTGGAAACAATACAGAGTTTCAGGGCCGCAGTCCTCTAGTAATTATTTGCACTGTCTTAAATACTGAGTGAAATTTTTATTTGGAGGTCAGAGTATATAATTAGAGAGTACATGATCCTTCTGGCCTTCACTATCCTTTAAGAGGATGTAAACTGGCATAGACCCACTGAAAGCATTGAATTGTTATTATTTACCTAATAGCTGAGCCATGAAGTCCCAAGTGAAATTGAAACCTAGCTTTATTATAGACTGTAAGTGCCATGAGGCAGTTGCTCTCCAAAGAATCTTCCTGTCAAAATATATGAGAAAAAAAGGGAGAGGAAGACACAGGCACAGAAGGTAAAAGAGCCTTTCTCAGGGGATGCCTAGATTTTTTCTGAGGCCTGACACAGTGTCTTAGTCTCTGGGTAATGCTGCCTCTTCAGCCACTGCCACTTTACACCAGTGCAAGACCTGATCTCATAAATCTGTTTCTAGCCTTTCTTTATAGTAATGTGCTGAGAAACTGCAGTTCCCAATGAAATCCGTGGGAGTAGAGGGAATTGAATGTCTAGACAGGACCCTGGGGTCACAGGACAATCCAGGTTGGCATGGACCTCAGGAGGTCTCTAGTCCAACCTGCTGCTCAGAGTAGGGTCATCCGTGAGACCAGGTTGCTCAGGGCTTTGTGCAGTTGTGTCTTGAAAACCTCCAAGGACGGAGACTACACAACCTCTCCAGGCAACCTGTCCCACACCTGACTGTCCTTATAGAGAAGTTTTTCGCAATATTAAGCCAGAGCTGGTGTTTGCATATAAATGCCATGAATGTATTTGGCCACAAAGAAAAAAGAAGGATAAAGTATCAGAAACACTGAAAGCAGTTTCCTTAAGTATTTCTTAATTTGAGTCTTTTCAAGGCTAACTTCACAAGGGAACAGAAGATATGACCTGGGACAGACCTGACTGCAGTGGGAAGGGAGACTGTATGTGTTCATGTGCATGTGTCTGGAGAAAGTGGGGACAGGCCTAGTACTTAACTTCTGTACCACTTAACTACTACATACCACGCACAACTCAGCATGGTACAGAAGTGCCAGAGCTAGGTGGGACTAAACTACCAATAGGACCAGAAGAGTTTGAGTGGTAGCAACCCACTATCACACCTGAGAGGCAGAACTTACTAGCTCAAAAATATCCTGAAGGTCGTGCGACCATGCCGTTTTCAGACCCTGAGAAAACATCCCTGAATTTAAGATTGTACCTGCCTGATTATGGCTGTCACTGGGCTCTGCTCCACTGTGCAAAACACTCCTTTCTTTTACAGCGCACCCAAATGGCAAGAATCAGGGACACAAGCATCCATAAGAGATGAATGTGGAAAATGCCTACCCGAAGGTGGCTCAAGAAATATTTAAGTCAGACAGAAGTAACACCCAGAACAGCCAAGAACTCAAAGCCCTGTGCTGAATCATGCAAATAAAGGTTTGAAACCTGGCTCTCCCATACCACAGAATAAACCCTCACGACTGGCCTCACTGGCAGAAGTCAAGTCCCTTCTGGGTTTTGTGAGTAGTACTTGAATCTCACTATAAGGGTAGTCTTTCATTTCCTAAGGTCCTTTTATTTACTTAAAAATACCTCAAATTTAATGGGAACATTGTGTTCCAGGCCGAAGAAACCTTTTGTTTCAACCAGAAATACTATTATGCAAACCAACAGGAATCCTGAAAAATTGTAATTTCAGGACGACCCAAACCAATGTAGCATGCACATATGAGCCATGATGGATTTTTTTGGAACAACCAAGGAACTGAAAAATCAGTTAGTTTCACAAATTTTAGCCTCCCTCTCCTTGAAACATAAATTAACTGTAAATCAAAGAACAATGTTGAAATGTTTTAGTCCCCAAATAAGCTTTCAGGAATATATGATTATGCCAAAAACATTAGCTATAGTGGGCATTACTTAGCCCACACTGTAAATGAAATATATGCAAGTATACCAGATAGCTGTAAAATATAGAAACATGCAGACAAGATTAGTATTAATGAGAGGTCCAACCTTTTAATTCTTTATTTCTCGAGTTAACCACTCCGTGCATTAATGACAATGGAATATTTTATGAGTCATCTTCTACTATCTATGTTCGCTTAATGCACTCATCATTCTTTCATCTAAAGGTAATTGTTTTCATACACGTATGGTTTGCTGAGTGTTGAAATAGCAGTCAAGCAACGCTGATCTCCCCCTCCCTGATTTTATTCCCCTTCGTGAGATTAGAAACCGGAAACATGGTTGCTGTTTCAGGGCAAATCCAAAGCATTACACTTTCTGACAGCTTGCATCTCATTACGTACACACCAGGGCCCGTAGAGCCTGTACAGCCCAGTGAGGTGTCTGATGTGGAACTAGAGCTGCTCTTTGCTTGGTCTGGAGTGGCACTTGGCACGCAAGCACAGGGATGGAGCTTGAAATCCTCCCTCTCAGAAGAGGGAGAGGATTTTTTAGGGCTCACAGTTTGAATAGCAGCCATCGGTTTATGACTTTGCTGGAGCGTACTCAGAACCTCTTCTGCCATTCTCGTCTTCCTCATCACCTGAATGAGGGGCTTGCACTGGCCCCTTTTAGCTGGTCCCCAGCCCCCTGAGCCATGTCCGCAACCTGCCTTGTGTTTTGCACTAGGAGGTACAGGTCTGTTATGTAAGAAAGGAAGGCAGACTATGAGAAATAATTTAAAATGCTGTTTTTAAGAGCTAACACTATAAGATGATAATGGCACAGCCCTTGAGACGCTGGGAGCCCTGCGTGCTGTAGCATCGAATAGGACTCAGGCGCACATGCCACGCAGATCCCATCCACAGCAGAGATTCTCCGGTTTGGGTCTTTCAAGCTATTACAGGATTTTCTTACAAGGAAACAGCTCGCTCTGTCATTTCCACAGTCAAAAAGAAAGGGTGTTCTCACGAGAACTTCCCGCTGCACTGTTAGATAAAGGCAAGGCCGGGCAGGTGGTGCAGTGGCTGGTACGCACCGGGAGTGGGGGCTGCCTGCAGGCTCCTCTGAGTGGGAGTGGGGGCTGCCTGCAGGCTCCTCTGGTACCCACTGGGAGTGGGGGCTGCCTGCAGGCTCCTCTGAGTGGGAGTGGGGGCTGCCTGCAGGCTCCTCTGGTACCCACCGGGAGTGGGGGCTGCCTGCAGGCTCCTCTGAGTGGGAGTGGGGGCTGCCTGCAGGCTCCTCTGGTACCCACTGGGAGTGGGGGCTGCCTGCAGGCTCCTCTGGTACCCAGTGGGAGTGGGGGCTGCCTGCAGGCTCCTCTGGTACAGCGAGCTGGCTGAGTTTGTCCTGCAGCCGAGGGATTTGTGCGGCTCTGCCGGGCCGAGGACGGGGCTGGGGGCTGTGCTGTGGGGCACTGACCCCTCGCTGTACCAGGGTCCTGCAGTCCCGACCACTACACCTTGCTGTCCGTGTCCCTCCGGCTGGGGAAAGCTGCAATGCTCAAATGTTATTCCCTACATAACTCAATTCTCCGCCTTCCTTTTTTTTTTTTCTCTTTTTTTTTTTTAATCCACTGAAGCCAGCCCCCTCACACATACCTTTTCTTTAAGCCCCAATATCTGCCCTCTGAATTCCTAGGCAGCACTAAAAGAGAGAGAGCCATATTCACAGGTCTTGGGCGACTTTTGCTCTCCACTGCATTTAGGAAAAGCTGCAAGCACTCTGGACTTCTGCTAATGCAAAGCCCTTGCTCTTACAGCAGCAACACGGAGCTGCTCAGTAAACTTCAGATTAGGAGCCTAAGTGCTGTTATGCATTTACCGAGGCCCTCCTGTTCTTCATGAAAACAAGTTAAAGCACACTGGGCAGTAAAGAATAGTGGACTTCATGATTGCTGAGTATCACTGGCTGGTAGGTAATACAGCTGTTAACTGTTGCACTGGTTTCTGGTTCTAACCAATTTTGCGGTACCCTAGAAGTGCCTCATAATAGCGCTTCGAGCAGTTTGTCCTACTTTTGAGGTTAACGACCAGTGAGATGATAGGAAGTGATAAAAGCACAAGTATGTAAGAACAGCAGCACTGAATATCCTTCCTTTACCAGACTGTATGCAACCCTCATACCTTTCCCACGAACCTCTTGAGAAGAGTTTGTTATGCAAACCTGCAAGATGTGGTTCACACAGTAATGGATGAAGTCAGTTAAACTTCAGGGTGTCTCTTACTCTTACAGTTAGTTACAAAGCAAACTCCTCTTTTTTTTTTTTTCCTTTTTATTTAGTAGCATAACATACACACAAATAGCTGATTAAAGAGCAGCAGAAAAAAAAAAGGATAAATTGCAGAAAAAGTTGCTATTCACAGAAGAGCTACTTTCAGGTATCACTGTCTGAATTTTGAATCATAGACCAAAAGAAGAAGATAATTTAGTATTTTACCTTTAGAGCTTGAACTCTGAAATATACTGGTAACATTCCCCTAAAGCAAGTAGAAAAAAAACATTCAGGAAACTTCTTAGGACAACATAGTTAACAGTGCACAAATACTTGACTAACATGTTTGTCTTACACCTTTGGTGAAAGGTAAGAAAAGAGAGGGAAAAAAAAGAGAAAAAGAAAGAAGGAGAAGAAAAAGGGAGAAAGATAAAAAAATGAGAGACAGTTGAATTAGATTTGTTATATTTAAAGTCCCATCAAGAAAAATATATAGTATATATCTTTATATACACAGTGTATTTCTTGAGATTTAGGGGCCAAGTTCCAAAATTAAGGAAGCAAAAATTTCCAGGCTTAAGGTTAAACACATACAAAGTATGCAAAATTTGCAATGATTTTAATAACAACAACAAATTATCAGGCATTCGTCATGGACTTTGTGCACACTTTGCACTTGTTTTGTTTTTTGCTTACTGTAGGATATAGGATAGTACCTTCCATTACTGAAGAATTTGTAATGAGCTCCAAAGAGCAGAGGCATATAAAGCAATGCAAGGAACAGCCCTGCATTGCAGCCAAGATCTGAGCTCGAAACTAGACAGTAATGGGCCAGGAGGGATTTTTTGGATAATGCTGCGTAGTTCTGAGACAGTACTGTCATTCAAGCACAATACACCCAGTCTTGCAAGGCATTCAGGAAAGAAGCTTATTAACTTCTCCAAGTTAATTAAATTATGCAGGTCTGCCTGCCTGCTATCTTCTGAGGTATTTATACATTCGTTATTACAAATGCACTTTGCTGTGTGTTACAACAACTTACATTCCAGAGAGTGAAATATGGAATCCTCCTGGTAAGCCTCCACCAGCTCCTACAACCAGGGCATTTCCAGGTTTGTCAAAGAAACAAGTGAAAACTGTCCTGATTTCCATCAGCCTAAAGAAGCCAATGCTAGTCTCACACTTGGGTGCTTCTCTGGCTATTAGACTTCCACCCTGCTATCAGGATGAGATTGTTAAAATGTGAAGTTCTCTCTATGTTTGTATTAGCAGTTTCACTAGGGCTAGAATTTGCTTTTATAGAAGCTTCACAACCTATTAGGACAACTAAAACCATTTTATTAAAACCTTTTAATGGCAGATTAAAAAGCATAGGGTTTTTTTAGACCACTGGTGGAAATTGACTTCTTAGTCTGCTGATTTGCTGGATCTATTTAGCAAGTCATAGTTTCTCCCATGGTTAATAAAGGGCTAGCAAGTCTTTTCACTCAGAAAATAATTCTATGCGCTATCGCTAGTTATGCCTTTATCTTTGAAATAAATGTTTCCACTTACTGGGAAAAAGAGACAGAGAGGGGAAGGCAAGAGTGAAACAGAGAGAGAGAATTAAAGAAAGAAAAAAAAAGAAAAGAAATAAAAAGATAGAATGACAGAAAGGAGAAAGAGAGAAAGAAATAAAGGAATACAGAAAATAAACAGTCAGCCCTTTTGCTGCAATACCTTCTCTTCAACGTGTTTGCCAAAGTTTCCAAGTGATGCATTTCATGGTGACATGTCACATGTTGTGTCAGTCATACTGTATTACATTAGCAGACGTGAATGACAAACCCCAAAGTGACAGCACAATGCAACACATCATCGAGAAAATTAGAAAAAAAAAGTTTCCCTAAAGTATAATGAAAAGGATGCTTTTAAAGATTCCTCCTAATTGTTCTTTCTTTGCCTGCTAAATTCTGTAGCACTGGTGAGCCTTTTGTGAATCATGCGCAGGAAGCGCTATAGTTTTATTTAAATCTGAGTGTCTGGGAAGCGGGTAAAAGTATGAGTATGTGTGTCAGGGGCAGATTAGATCTACAGAGTTTTACAAAACAGTGGGTTTTCACGTAGTAAGTTATATTTGTGGCTGGCCTGACATGCACAGGTGAGTTGTATATTCTCCTACAAATTTGTCATATTTCATCTTTTTCCTCTAATCATTTCACTCAAGATAGGCTGTCCTAATGTACTGTAGACAGATGTGAACTCACACTGTCCTAGCTTTAAGCTGCCCAAAAGCTGCTTAGCATGGGAACCTGTGGAGAGGCAAAGCATTGTAGCCTGGCCTCCGTTTTCTTCAACATAGCTAAATAGCTGCACAGCTTTTGCACAGCTGTGAGCACAGGAAAACTGAGCCTGTACTTTTATTCTGTTACCTCAGTTAAATTTGTCTCTGTGACAAAAACTTCGTTCCTTTTGTCTCGTTTCAAAGACATGCCTAGTGGCCACCTTAAAAAAAGACCTATGTTAGCTTAAGCATTTCTGGTAGAAGAGTGTTGATTTTTTCTAAGCCAGACCATGTTGCTGAAACTGTATTTGTGGTCAACAAAACATGCTGTTACTCTGCCACTCCTGAGGCAGGGGGTGGGTGGTAACATCCCCAGCCCCTGTACTATTCTGGCAGTGCTCTGGACACATATCCTTGTGTAGGATATAGTCTACCTGACTGTTGTAGCACATGTGGTCAAGGAGGCAAGCATGTCAGTGTAACGTTAATCAAAAGACGATTTTCTTTTTTCAGTAAAAGTCCAAGTTGGAAATGATGTAGCTAAGCAGTAACAAAAGCAGGATGGACACTTTTCCCCTTGATTGAAGTCTGATTATTGTTGACAGAGCTTAAATCTTTAATTTAACAGGGTTAATTTAAATTGACAAATGTGACCTTTAAACTGAAATAACAGGTGTCTTTCACTGGTTGAATGCAATCAGTTAAAGTAACACCATTTAAGTTGGGACTTAGACTCACTAACATATTTCTATTATGTAACAAATTACTGCATAAACTGAATTGTCATAACTACCTTTGGACACAGCTAGACCACACTAAATGCACATGAATGAGGTATTCATTCACTCAAGATGTAATAGTGTCTAAGTCCATATCCATACCCAAATGCTAACATCGTGTACATGGCTCAGCTGAGCTGACACGCGTTAACATGTTAAGCTATGGCTACTTAACCATATATCTGAGGTTTCAAAAGAAGAAATTTTGTCTATGGAGATGTGTTTTATATCATATTTAAGCCAGGTAAACTGCACCAATAGGGTTTACTAGAGAGCAATGTAGTAGATCATACAGATGAGAATTTTGGATGGTCACTTTTGAACAGGTTTGACAGTGTCAGCCAGCTCTTGAACACTTAAAAAAAGATCATAAGGTCCAGAGAAAGCATAACCTGCAGTCAAACTTGGTATATAATGTATGTACAAAGATGACTTTTCCTTACTTTTATGCTTGTTTGAGCTCCTTGCTGTTTTTTGTTGGGCTAGACCCTTAGAGTGTAATTTATTTTAGCTACTGGGGTATTATGGGACAGGCAAAACACAGAGGATTTAGGAGGCTGTAGAAAAGACTCAGCAATTCTCCAAGCTAGCTAGGAATAAAAAATAATGCATGAAAGTTCCTTCTGTTTTGGCGTCGTCATCTGCTGATTTACTGTGCTGGGGCTATGGACATATATACATGTGTAGTCTGATGCTTTTAGACTCATCTACTAACCTTTTTGATGCACATTGTAAGTAAGGGCTGAGATATTGAAGGATGAAGCCTTAGATGTAACATTCAGCTGCCTGAAACTGATGTGGGCAGATGCCCCATCTTAATTCTCCATGCCCTACTTAATCTATGCAGACATGTGAAAAGCCATTCTTTCAATTCTTGCTCAAAAGTCATTCTTGCTCAGGTTTCAGCAGGAGAAATTCTTATTGACAACTGTGCTTGCAAACATCTGGCCAAAAATGTTATGCAATAGGTGTGTTTTATTATGAAAATATGTTGTCCTCTGGTTTATAACAGAGGTTTATAACTGGACATAGCACATGCTTCCTAAGCAAGACAGGTTCTTTTTGGCATACACAGCCTCTCCCTTCCAACAGTGTGTTAAACAGAGAGTTTGCACACTTTCATTTATTGTGCTGGACGAAGCCCACACAGGCTAAAGTACTAGTGAAGTCGTTAAGGGGTGCATGAATTCAGGGGGAAAAAAGGGACAGACAAAAAGAAAAGCTGCTTCAGAAGACCTTTTCTTTTAAGTAGTCCCTGTTCCTTGTCAAAAGCTTTTGGATGTATGGCCTGTTCCAAAATCTTTTCGTGGGTTTTGCATACAAATTCTGCAGAGAGCAGAGGGAGAGGGGAGGGTCAACACAGCAGGACCTAAGATGTTAAGATGAATCTAAAGTTCCATTGAAACATTCTGCCTGTCTAAAATAGGATTATTATTTTTTCAAACTACAGAGGAATAGACGGATATTAAAAAAATACCTACTGCTTCCTTTTTCTTGTGGCTGGCTGCAAAGAACCTGCATGGCCGTAGGTTGAGATGTGACAGATAATTAGTGTTGGGCAGACTTCAAAATGTTTGCAATAGGAGTCTAAAAAGTTTGTGTGTTTATCCAAACTTCTTGGTCTAGAAACAGGGCTGACAGAAAAGCTTTCTTCTTAGGAGATTCTTGCCACCACCTGATTGTCAAAGAGTCTGAAACGTTGCAAGAATAAACTCTTGTGTGATGTTTCAGTAATTAGGCTTTTGAGTTTTGTTTGGATTGGGGTTGTGCACAGCTCTAATGACGTCAGCTCAGGATCTGCCTCATAAAATTCAAAGGGAAGTTAAAATAAATCAGCGTCAATGTAGTTCAGTCCTTTTTTTATCTTCAAGGAGCTATCAGTCTAATTTGGGTTTAGTTTGAGGTTTCAGCTGCTTGGGCCAGTCATAGAACAAGCATAAAATGAAACCCCTTGATCCAAGTACCTTGCAACTTCAGGAAAGTGCTAATCTATATTACCAAATGTCACCTGAGCCACATATGTACCATGGACTTAACCATATCATTAGGACTGTGCAAATGTGCATTGTGACTGTTTTAGCAGAGGTGTGAATTCTGTCAGCTTTGCCTTTATTTTTTTTTCTGTTGCTTTGTTAGGTAAACCATTCCAGGTTTTGCTTTACACAATTTCTGCAATTCAAACAATAATGAATTTAAAAAGAAATATCTTCCTCCCTCTTAAACTGTACTCTGAATGCCTTAACTATGACTTTATACTGACCCTGAGATCCTAACTTACTGTCCAGGCTGCTGGACTGTTTGGGAACACCGCTGAGGAGAGGTGCTGCGACTCCTCTGGAAGAACCCACTATTAGCCAGATGAAGAGAAGATAAACTCTAGATCACTAGCATCTTAACTGAAGGTGATTGATGTGCATAGCAGCCAAACATGAACACCATGAAAACAGAGGAAGATATAAGAGTAATGAAGTTCTGACAAAGAGTAAGTGTTCTCAAATTTGAAATAAAAGCCTCTGCAACTGTTAATAATAATGACAACAAAGGACACCTTTCTCCCTTGTCATGTCAACAGTGCTGCTTCAAACATACCTATAGCCCCAAAGCCCAGCTTTACTGGAAGATAAGGAAGAGAGAAAAATATACCTTTCTGTGCCCAAAGAATGCCGGCAGGCTGCAGAACTGACAGCGAATGACACCTTGGTCTTTCCGCTGACTGTCCTCCCACTTGAGGATGTGAGTGCAGAACTGAGAGCATCACAATGACCATAGTGTGACTAAATCTGGCTGGAAATCAAGAATTTCTAAGTTTATCTTGCTTCCACATTGCTCCATGGGAATTTGGCTCAGCTGCATGCACCTAAGTGATCCTGGGACTGATTTCAAATTTGCAGCTGTTTTATTATCTGATTTTGCTTTTCTTTCTAAAAGCTGTCCATGCTTCAGCTGCTAATGTTCTTGCTTGGTGACAACATAGCCACAAAGGAAGGCTACCTGGTTTGCTACCAAAACGTTACACAAAAACTATTACCTTCATTATATCTGTTACATAATGGGGTAAAGGTATCATCTGAGTAGGGTTCAGTTTAAATATACTTTAAAGTGGTCTTTAAAAGGAACTAACTCCACTATGCAGCACTTTTATAACACCAGGGAATCCTCATTTTGTGACCACTCTGTTTGATGAATGTGGATGTTCAGGTCAGTATTCACAGAAAGCCAAATTCAGGGCTTTGAAAAGAAGCTATGATATCTTTAGTTTATTATTTAATCAGTGGGCCAGGGTTTTATACTCATGACTGACTGTTGAAAGCCTGAAAGACAATGTTCGGGGATAGTAGAAAGGGAAGCAGGCTGTCATTTCTCCTATGCATTCCCCTGACCCACCGCATGCTCAGATGAGGATGTGATAGGCTCTGCATTTTTATTCTATTCAGTAGTCATTGTCTCTGAAAATGTGCAAATAAAATAATGAAGACCATGATAAAACAGAGCAGGAAAAATCTCTCTCTATTTAAAGCAGCTGTTTGGGTGCCAGCTGCTTAGTAACAAATACATCTTTAATGAAATCAAACAATCCAGCAGGATTTATTGATTGCTAACAATTGTTTTAAATACAGTCTGGTAGGCTAGGCTGTTTGCATCCTTTTTTGTCCAATTAGTTCAGTTGGTTTGAATTAGAGATACTTTGCTATTATCTTAAAAAAATGCAGCTCACTAGACAGCATATTATTTTCCTCCAGAATAAAGTGAGGGAGAAATGCATAGAATAAAAGATTTTGATGCAATTCCAGCTGTTTAGGGGAAGGCAGCTGTGTGCCTTGTCGAGCCCTTTCACCTCAGCAACTGCAGTTCAAATCCATCCTGAGATCTTGAGTGAAGAGGATGTGGTGTTCTCTCCTTGGAGCCTGTTGAACAGTGGAAAGGACAAGGACCCCTGTGTTTTTGTGGCACTTCAGAGCCAATTTCTGCAAGAAGGATAAGAGAGTCCTGTGGAAACTTAAATCTTAGGGCTGACCTCTATCTGCCTGTAGTTCTACTCTTGCTAACATCGAGGGGAAATAAATCAGCACTATTGCAAGCTGATGGACTAGATGGCACGAGAAGTCCTTTCAGCCCTGTTTTGTATGAACTTAGGAAAACCTGCTGTTGACTTCAAGATTGAAGAAGTTCTATTCCCAGACAAAGCTCTGGCTTTTCACAGAATTACATATCAGTCATATCAGTACTAGTCAGAAATCCCTAAGCACTTACCTATTTTCAGTACACCTGCACAGCCATTAAAGTATTCATTAAGAGACTGATCCTACAGGGCTTTTAAATTCAGCAAAGACTGTCTCTGATTTCCTGGGAATTTTTAACATGAAAGGATCAAAGGCTCAGACCCAAACATGCATGCTGTATGCAGCATAACTATGTGAAGTTCATTGCTGCTGATTTCAACTATTTTTTCTCTGCTTCAGTGAGCATGAGAAATATTGTATTCTAAGTGTTGGACACACCTCACAGAACCACAGTACCAAGCTGAGATAACCATTCAAAAGCACATGCAGCTAAGAAAACAAATGGAGTAGATAATTGACTAAAAACACTGATGTGTTTTCTTGAATGATGTGTTTAGACAAACAAGTGCTAGCATATGATATATTGAAACTAAATGGTAGTTTGAAACTAGATGCTCGGGCCCCACACTGTGGGGTAACACTATCAAAATGTTCACAGATAAGTGGCTTTGTTAAGCCTTTGCTCGTATAACAGCTATCCACAGAAGTAGACCTGTTGTCATTATGGTTATTCAAGTGCGTAAGAACTGCTGACACCAAGTGTGCAGAATGGGACTCATATATATTTTCAAACTAAATGGTTCACATGAAACATACTAGTTTGTCTGAGACTTGCAATCCTTTTTGAGTGCATTGTGCTTCATTCTGCACCCCTATAGTATGTCTAGGCATTTTGATCAGTACATGAGGATGACAGCAGCGCATACTGTACACCAGAGAACACCCTGACCCACTGCATCACCTGAAAAACTTACATCCAACGTTACATCCAACTCCAGATCTGAACTCTTCACTGTAGACCCGTGTCTTAATCTGCCTCTGTAGTCAAATCTAGAACTTATTTTCTTCATGTAACACACAAATACCTCCTTCTTCCAGGCATTTCATCCTAACAGATAGCATGGTTCAGGTTTTTGTGTCTGTTCTAAAAGGAGGGGTAATCTCCTGTTCGCTGCTGTACTGGTCAGGTGGTTGTGGTGGTAAGGTGTGACCATTACATGGACAAAGAGGGTACACTTCCTATCACACAACACCTTAAACCCAAACCTGTCACCACCACGGTGAGGTTGGACCAGTGGTGTACCCTGATATTCCTCTGCCTATTGCCTCTTAACAAAGTTTCAGTATGTCTTCCAGCAGATTAGCTGTGGTGTGAAAACAGCCCACTTATCAGATATAGCTTTTGCTTAACAGTTAGCTGACGCTGCAAATCAGTAAGACCACTAAAACCACCAGCCTAGATCAGCACCTGATAAAAAGTCATTGGCTATTGGTTTTGATATACTTTTTAAAGGCTACGCAGAGCAGAAAATCATGTATTAAAATATATACTACCAGTGAGGAAAGTCTTTTCTGACACTCTGAGCTCATATTCACAAGGAGGAATAGCTTTCCCTGGGATGGCTGCAGAGGTTCCCACATTTGGCTGTGCCTCCTTATTCTTTCAGAGATAGTCACCCCTGAAAGAGGCCTCACAGATAGTTTTATTTTTTAAGATATTTCCTTGTCCTGGGCTCCACTGCATGGAGGTAGCAGCTGCTGTGAGAACAGCTGGCACGTCACCGCAGTGGTAGCAGGATCCTGTGAGAAGGCTAGGGTGACCAGGTGTGGGCAAAAACCATGTTGACCATCTCCTGTTATTTCTCAAATATAGCAGAAAGAGAAGACCTTTGCAGTTAGTGCTTGGTAGAACTGCATTTTATATTCCAACAATTTAATTTCAGTTGTTGCAGGACTTGTAAGAATATACACTACATCATGGTTAAACATTCACCGATACTTCTTCTCCATTCTGTGGCAGGTACTTTGACAGGTCTTCAGAAACACTGTTACTGCTGCAGTAGAGGCCACAAATGAGGGTTCAGGCCTCATTGTGCCAGGCACTATATAAACACTTAGTCACAGACAATCCTTGAGTCCCATTTTTTTTACACATTGGCTAGATGAAAGTTGTCAAGGGAAGCAAAGGCAAAAGGAGACTAAATTTCTTTTCAGCTTAGTTGCTGGCTAGGGTTAAACCATGACACAGACTCATGCATGGAAGGGACACAAACTCTTTTGAGCCCCAGAACTAATAGTTCAAAGGCATTTCTGAGGATCAGCTATAAATTTTATACACCATCTTATATTCAGTTGTTGCCTTATTGCTAACTTCAGAATGTAACCCTGTAGATTACAAGAGTCTTTTCTAAATTCTTTAGAAGAGTAGGAACACAGAACAGAAGCATATAGTAAAAGTAAGGCTTTCACTGTTTTAAACTGAATGGAATGATCAATTTAATATTTCAGATTCCACTGATAAGAAATATATAGTAGTAGCAGCAGACCTACATGTCTTACGGTAATATTTATATTCCATGACCTCAAGAACTGAACTACAGTTGAATCCCTGTGGTGCTATATGTTGGACATAAACATATTCTTACTCCTACACAAGCCAAAATCAGAAAATATTTCTTTTCCAATCTTCCAATCTATTGAAGTTGAATGCAAATTAAAATCTTTGTTGAGTTACAGGTAGTACATTTGTTACCTCCTCCCCAGTTGAATACAGAAAACAGCTAACCTGACCTTGTGCAAACCAGCTGCATATTGGTAGCTGTCAAAAACACACACTTTTTTTTTGTCTGTTGTGAAGAGAATCTAAATAGCAAAGTCAGTTAAGGCATAGGAAAAGGTCCAGATATAAGGAAAATCCAGGCATGGAAGCAGTCTGATCCAGTGTAGACATCTGTAACATATGCAGCATAGCTCCTCCTAAAGCAGAAACTCAGCTAGATCAGACAAACTGTTCCCTAAAGATGCCTGTTTCTCTCAATTGACACTAAAAGGTACAAGGGTAACTGGCTCTGGTGCCTACACTGCACATCTTTAAAGTTAGATGAGATCAATCCCATGTGACATGACCTGTCTCAGGTCACAACCGAGCTCTCTGGTGGGTTTAAGAACAGAGATAGATCTGTAGTTCAGCTGCTTGCCAGGAAGCATGAGACTGTCCATCCTGGCTTTTAGGAACATAATTTTATATTATCTGCATCACTTAAAGAAAGGGCTAAACAGCTCAAAGTTGCTTGACTTTAAACATAGAGATCCTGGCTTGTTCCTTTCATGAGAGACAAGCCCGGAAGCAACTCCAACTTGCCCCTTTCCCCTTTCCTGGATGTTGCCTTCAGTGCTAATTTGAAAAACAGTGATGAAAAGAAAAGATTGACCTGGAGAAAGACAAATGCTTTAAAAAGTGCCTTTGACACCACAATCACAAAGAGATTTTCTATATCAAAAGTGTGTGGGAATAGATTCTAAGCAGAAAGGTTTCACATTCCTTAACCATATGACTCAGAGTGAAGCCATCTTATAGTATAAGTGTTTATGTGACTTTCAGAATAGATTGGTGGGAAACCCCCTGCTCCAAATTTCCTACACTTTTTTTTTTTCTTAATTCTCAGCATAGGTCATTTCCCCCAAGCACTTTTGTTTCATAGAATCATAGAATGGTTTGGGTTGCAAAGGACCTTTAAAGATCATCCAGTTCCAACCCTCCTGCTGTGGGGAGGGACATGTTGCACTAGATCACGTTGCTCAAAACCCTGTCCAGCCCGATTTTGACCCTTATCTTCCACTGAGATGCCCTTATAATTTCGATGGCATAAAATTCTCCCCAGAGCTGGATGACTTGGCAATAGGGGCTCTCCAGATAAAGGGGGTTTGAACGCATGCAACTTCAGCATTTATTTCAACTCACAGCCCTCAATTGCCTGTGGGACATTATCAGATTAGGAGAAGTTTTAATGATACCTTTTTTTTCCTGCAGTTTTAATGTGATATCCAGAAATTGCTGTAGCAACTTTTTGCCACATCCCATCAGTGCAGCGGACATACAACACAGCATTTGTTTCTATTCTTTATGACTCTCTAAAATGACTTAAAAGTGCTGCTGAGTAGTTTCAGCTGGATTGGCTTATAGCACACTGATCCAGGCTGGAAAGTGACAGAGGGTTTAAGTCCTTCCTATCTTCACTCTTTTTGGTTGTTTTTTCAACATGTGATATGGCCTAGAAGTAAGCATGTTTCATTTTGCATGTTCAGACATGTAACAGCTAGTTATGCATGTGTGATTTGGCATCTATAAAACCAGATGTCATTTGTAAAAATCAGGTTCAAGTATTTTAACCAAATTCTTATATAATTCTTTCGTTTTGTCTACTTAAGAACACTTAGCATTGCAAATTTACAGGAGTAAAATTCAGTCTGGCTTCAAAACCTTGCAAAGTAATTAACTGAGACTTTGTAAAAAAAACCATAATTTGCAAGCCAGCACACTATTAACATATTAATACTCTGACCCTTTCTGTATGAGGCTCATGAATTCAGTTGTGCTACATCTATAGGATGCTGTGACAGAAGTAGAAAAGTGAGGTAATGTAGCTCAATTACACCAATCAAAAGGTTGCTGTGTTCAAAGACAAGGATTAGTGTTAATAATTTTTCTCCAGGGAAGAAAATGCTCGATCTGGGTTCCTTTAGGGCCTGTAGATCCTTGTCAGGATGCAGAAAGGAAAGGATTCGTGTAACTAGGTCATTTCAGCTTCTTTTGTTTGGCAAGAATGGCCTATGAGATAAAACATTAGGAGATGCCTTCCCACATAATTGTTATTTTATTATAATTGACTACATTTACTAAGGTTAGGTAAATACATTTGTAAATAGAAATTGCTTAAACCTTTAAAAACTCTCATAAAACACAAAAACATTCTTCAGTATTGGTTCAAGACTCTAAAATTACATTTATTATTATTAAACAATTGAATAACAATTATAGACAGTGCATGTAATGCAGAGGTATTATTACATTTCTCTTTGTATATGTACATAATTTTTTGAAATTGTTTGCTACGATGCAGCAAGACAAAGTAGCCCAAGCTGGGACAATACATCTTAGACATACTATTCTCATCTGAAATAGGAAATAAATCTGTCTGCAGTCAGTTTATAACAAGAGTTTACCTCCCTTCTTCATCATTATAATAATATTCTTGCAGTAGAGAGAAGTGCAAGCAGAATATGAGATACATGTGCAGCACTTGCAGCTCCAGCAGATGAACAGCTTCTGTAAGTTTGATGTCACTGTTGAGTTTTAAGGAGGCTAATAAAGGGCAAAATCAGAGGGGAATGCATCCAAGGCTGATTAAGCTTAATCGGGCTGCTGTCAAAGATAGCAAAGACTCTTGTCAGTGCCCCTGTAGCTCCTGTCACAAGCCCAGGAGAGTGGTACCTCGATTTGTCCACCTCCAAATATTTTTTCCCATCTGGTCTCATTAAAAAATGTACTGATATTATTGTGATGGCTTTGCTGTTTTTCACTGCAAGCTCCCTCTTTACATAAGGCAAATAATTGAATTAGGGCAAAATATGGTGGTACATAATGGAAAGCAGGAAGGTGGAGGTAACGGCTGTTTAGCCTATTTATATTCTGATATATTATTAACACTTGTCTTGGCTTTCTTTGAAATTTCAGGACTGAAATTCAGTCCCTGATAAGTCAATGACAAAACTGTTTCCGAGTTGCTAAGATCTTCCTCTGATAACAAGCTACAGGAAGGGGAGTGTGAGGCAGATTCCTGCGCTTTTGTATTCACTGTGTGCCTGGCAATTCTTAACTTCATTTATATAGGGCTGGGTCAGATTCAAGGCTTGCCCCATGTAAATATTTCCATTCTTAAGTTTACTCCCATTTCACTTATTTTGAATTATCCAGGTGAATAAAGATGCCTCTAAGACTTTGAAAGATAATGCCAAAATATAAGCTGTACTATTTCCCCATTAACAACATGCAATTATTTGGGAAGAAATTTTTGTGTACTAGTATATGTATAAAGGTGAAATAAATAATTCATACAAAACATACTGTGCATATTGTGGTTTTCTCCAGTTATTACATGAATATGTTATTAACATGCTTCGGCTTCTGTAGAGGTTTCATTTTTCATGTCTTTTCTACATACTTCTTGTTTCCCTGTCCTTATGAAGTTTCTAGCATCTAAATAAATTATGTCACATTGAAATGTTTTGTGGGAATTAGAGTCATAAAAATTAGGTCTTTGGGGGGATGGGTTTAAATGACTTCCTGGCTTCCTAGGTGTGTGATTTTTTTCTCATTCACTACAGGTTTGTGTTGTTAACAAGGTAGAAAGGAAACTGATTTTTTTGTTGTTTAAAGAGTAAGAATTGTGGTTTCTTCTCTTATACAAAACAAACAAAATCAATGCTTTCCAATTTTATGCAATACAAAGCTCATAAAATGTTCATGTTTAATTCTTCTGTTTTGATTAAATCAGATTGCTTTTTTCCTATTTTAACTTATTTTTAATCACAAGACAATAGTAGTTCTAGATGATAACTAAATGTTCTGTTCTGAAGAGGTCAAAGTGGAATTTTCCAACTTTATTGTAATGTATCATTACATTTCTTTTAAGTGACACATCCTCACATTAGACATGTTTCCAAGAATTTGTCTCCTATGAATTCTCATTTCCTGGAAGAAATATGTAACATTAAGTAATTTACAACAGGTCTAACAAAGGTTTATCTTTCCTCAAAGTATTTTGTTACTCTTGATTTACACCAATGAAACGGACAGAAAATTCAAGTAATGCTAATGGCTTATATGAAGCAGAGTGTGGAAATACTTGAAAGAAGAATGACCAGCAATGTAACAATTTTTTTACAACACTTTTTTGTCTCTCTTTGTGTTTTCAGTGGATTTTGTTCCATTTTAGAGTTTTGTAGCTCTAATTTTCAGAAGGGCAAATTTTTGTGCTATGTTAGCTGACGTAAATTTTATGGTTTATGTATTTATTAGTATACCAAGTGTCTTAAATCTCTGACTTCACATATTGCAGTTCCTCAGAATAAGAGGTTGCAGGTACATAGATTTGAATGGCTAGATTTATATCTTGTTTCTGTCTTGGGCTTATGCAACTATGGGCAGGGTATCGGGTCTGGTTTGCCTCTTAAAAAGGAACTGCATCACTAATTTCTGGTATGAAAGGAAGCCAGAAGGAGACCTGATCAAATGGCTACACTCTATTCTTAAAAATAAAATAAAATAAAACCTCTCAGACTTCAGGAGAAAGGATGATCACTTTGACAATTTTAAATCTCTCAGAAAAGAAATATAACTTCCAGATAGCTTTTAAACTTTACAACAGGATTCAGTTGCTTCTGTACTACCTTTAAACAGGTGATTGTACTTATTTACGGTAAGTGATTTAGTAGGGGTTTTTTTGGTCACTTGCAGAGGAGAGCTTTATTTTCCAGTCTTTTCAAGTGACATTCATCAACCAAACATGTCTAAAATGTATTTTGGAGTTAATCAATATAAGCTTCCTTTATAGTCAAGAGAAGGAAACGGGTATTTTTCTGAGCAGTATATCTCATTAAAAAGTAGATGTCTGAAATAAGTCCAATGACTCATGCCTTAAAAGTTCTTATATCTCTTTACTGACTGCAAATGGACTCTAGACTGACTAGTTCAGAGATAAACATCTACTCTGTTCATGCCTGAATTTGGGTGAGATGAATCCTGCACTCTTCATCCACCTACAAGAATTCCCAACTTTTCTGTCTTACAAAAAAGTGCTGACATATCCTGCTCTAGTTTAAGTATATTTAAGAAACTGCATGATGTTTCTCTGGGTCTGTCAAAAACTACTAATAGACATCAGCAAAGAGGGATGGTTTATGTTTAGTTTCATCAGCACAGATTCATTTTGTGCTTGAAGTAGTTCCGAGTGTTCCTGTTCAGGGCTACACTATGAGGTCATGAGAAGGGGAGAAAGCAAACCCTGAATCCATTTCCCCTTGTGCATGTTGAATAGGGTGTGAAAGTGTGCTAATGTAATTCCAATAAAATCAATCATTTTTAGTATTCTCAACCTAAGAAACAATTTTGCCATTTGCCTCCATGTAACACTGCATCTCTTAGCTTATTACCAGCAGCATGAAAAAGACACAGATGCAAACTTATCAAAGACTAACCAAGACAGGATATCTCTGATCCCTTGATTCCCTTAGGGGAACTCCTTCCACTTGATGCTGTGCAAGCTAGTTATTTTTTCAAGCTCTCTGGAGGCTTCTGAAATTTATTTCCAAAGGTGTCTATTCATAATACGTTGCTTTTTTTATATTGTTTTGCATTTATTTATAAAGTAGAATTATTATTTTTTTTTAATCTTGTGTGCATGAGATATTTCTTTCCCCTTAATATTCCCCTACACTGAGATAACCTCTTATGAGGGGTGAAAGATGATGTACTCATTTTGCAAATTTTCTCCTGTTTCTCACAAAGGATAAATGTGTACTGACTCACTCATTTTGCAGAAAATTCAGTTAAAAATGTTCTGATTTCTGCAGTATAAAACCATACCTTCATCTCAAAGGAAATCTGCTTTCAAGAGAGACTTTTTCAGGCATTAGCTGCATAGAAGCATAGTTTTCAAGTATGCTAACTCTTATTGATTAAAAAAACTTGCAGAGCCACATAGTAACACATCAATGGCTAAGCCAATAAAAACAAATAGCATCGTAACTGATCACACACAAAGGCTGATTCTCAATGGGTGTATATCATCTTCGGTTCATTAACCTCAATGCAGCTAAATGGATTTTACATCAGCCCTAGATCTAACTTTAATGTGTGAATCTGTTAAAAAAAGGAAACATATTTATTGAGAGATCAGAATTTGTAAGATTGTTTTTGATGCCTGTTTTGCAGAGGCTCAGTATTTCTGTATGAAGAAATTCTGCCTTTTCTGAAATATTTCTGACACTTCTTGACACTCTAAATTCTTCAGGAGAAAAAAAAATTGCTCTTCACTTTTCTTATCAGACTTCCGTGGATCTGTCTTCATTCTGGTTTAAAGTTCTTTTAGGGATTGTGAAAGCTGCTAGGCAAATAGTCCTGGAGACTGAAATGTTGTTTTGATGTATCAGAGCATAGTAACTACCCATGGTGTGAGCTTCCTCTTCTAAAATGCCATTTCTGAAACCAACAGCCACAAAATAAGGGAAGAACAAAGCATAAAATCTGGGCTGTAAATTAGGATAAAGGCAATACAGTTTGATGCTTCGATTTTTCTGCTAGACACCTCAGTGCCTTACTTCAGCATTGAACCCTTGTCAAATCTTTGGATTATCATAGAATCATAGACTCTACCACTAAACTCACTGCTACTTCTGATGACAAAACAATTACGGACACTCCAGGTTTTGAGGTGGTATAATTTGGCACATCTCCACTTAAATCAGACACTCACACTGAGCAGTTAACTTTATAATTCTTTCTTTCTTTATAGTGATACACTACAGAGGTAAGAATCCCAATTGGTTGCTCCTTCTTACAATGTCTTTTCTCCAGAAACTGTGCTTAAAATTTCTACCATGGTGTTTTTGTGTTGAATGCAAAATAAAAGAATAAATAAATATTCCGTGAAAACCAATGAAAACAACATACAAACAGACTTTGGACTGGAGAATCTCACTACTTAGTTGAAACTTTAACAGCCCTTAAAACTGTTCAAAACATAATGTTGTGATGAGTTGGACACAGCTCAAAATAAACTGACAAAAGTATTGTGTGATACTTCTTGAAAAAGTTCCTTCTATTTTCTGGCCTTAGTTAAATTATCAATGACACAAACCACTGTATAAATTATGGGGGAAACTGTCATCTGTCGTAGCTAGTCTGCTCCAGAAGAAATAATGTATTTAATCTTTTGCTTTGCAGGTGGCTAATACTGGGAGAATATTTCTGTGATAAGACTGCATTTAATAGTATGTCCCCCAGTTTGTATTTTATACTTGCAATATTATTAGTGTAGGTTTTGTATCTGTGCATTGAATATATCAGTGTATATGCACAGCAATGTCAACGTACATGGTGTTAGTAAAGTCAGGCACAAGGTGCTTACAGATAGGTAATATGCTCACTCAGTAATGTTTCAACACTCGTGTTTCATATGAGTGGCCAAGGCAATAAACTTGACATAATTTTTGTTTGTTCTTTATATCTACTCACACCGAAGAATTAAAAATATTGCAGTTAATAATTTTATGCTTTTTATGCTTGTTCTTATTTGTGTGAAGTGAGGTCTAAGAGTTACTTAACTTACCTTTCAGACAGGAAATGTTTTCTTCTGTCTCTGGGTACATCTAAAATTGAGATAAACTTGCACAGGTCCAGAAACTGTCTTGCCATGGCAGTATAGTAAATTAGATGGAAAGCAGGATAATTGGGTGACACAGAACTATACACGACTCCTGTCAGACAGTTTCTGGTAATCAGGCTACTTTGATATCCCTCCTGTATCCCGTACTGTATAATATTCCCGTGTCTAGACATTATTTAGTGAACGTTACTTGGTGCAGTTCAAAACTGTGCCAAGGACCACGTTAACAATTAAGCAGTGTGGATTAAACAGGGCAGCACTCAAACATGTTCTGGCACTATTTAGTTTGTGTAGAGAGATGCAAATATTGTAAGCTGGGCCAGTTTTCCCTTTACAGAGTGGGGTAGTTTCAGAAAGACTAGGAAGACTGCACTTTCTTGTGGGTCCAGGATGACTGACTAAAGGTGAGAGCTGTAGGATGTAGAAGGCTACATTTCAAGGCATGTGCAATGCAAAGGTCCTATTTAGCTTAGTGGAGAACTTCCCCAGGTGAGTAAGGACACCTACAGCTCTCTTTTCACATTTGACCCCTTCTAATGCTTGATTTCCTGATGGAGTCTGGACTCCTTTATCATCATGACTGAATCAACTTCCCCTTAAGCTTGCATTAGTGGCCCAAAGGGAGGAAGAAAGTTGAAAGGTCTCATAGAGAAAATGGAAAACATTCAAGATAGCATAAATATCTAACTCTAATTAAAAGTATTTACTGACTTTCAAAAAAAAAAAAAGAAAAAAAAAACCAAAACAAAGCCCAAGCTCCAAACTTTTTGCCTTGGAAATAAACTAGAATACAAGACGTTGAAAGGAAAAGAAGACACAGAGTACCAGGTAGCTCAGCTATTGCCCCCTACTACTTTTGTCTGGTCACTAGCATGATGAGAAGTGGACTTCTAGAGATCGACCAGTAAGTGCAGCTGGGAGATCTCATGGAAGCTTCCCACTGGACACACACTGGAGGGATCTATGGCTCTTTCTGGTCAGACTAAGAGCTTCCAGGGCAACAAGGACAGGCAGTGATGATTGCAGAGTGAGTCTGCCGTATTTTCAGGTGAAACAACTTCTCAGTTTAAAATAGCCTGAGAAAGGTTGGATGGTCCAATGAGAGTTGACCAGCAGTCCATAAGTCACTATTTACAAGTTAAACTATATGAGGAATTTTTTTTTCCACTACTCAGGAAGGTCACCATCTCTCTTGCATGATGGACAGTGCCAGCTGATTCATAGGAAAGTACATGAAATCTTGCTGTAGACAACACTTTGCTGTTTTCATTTTCTGATTATTTATTATTGCATTTTGTTAAGGGGTAGCATTAGCAGATGACTCAGGAGTGTGGTAAAGCCTTGTGGTCTTGAGCTCGTGTTGAAACTGAGGACAGGAACTCAAGGGATCACATGCCTTTCTACTGCTGAGAATGAAGAATGTGCACTGTGAGCTCTTAAGTGTCCTGGTCAGCTACATCAGCCCTTGCAGCATCTGTGAAAATCTAGGAAAGTTTCAATACTTTTGTCACAGGGTTAAATCATGTAAGATCCAGGAAGAGAACAGACCATAGAAAGGACTGAACAGAAACTTTTTCATTTTCCACACCATTTTCCTAGCCCTGAAATTCACATATCTTGATATAAAATAATACTGCTTTATCCACAGAAAAAAAATGTACTGTAGGTTAAATTGAAGGTGAAAAGCACGTATAGGTAGGCACTGAGAATAACAGTTGGCTGCAATTAAGTTATGACATACGAACAGTCACTTTAGAGAACACTGGGATGAATGGCAGAGGATGTCCAAGGACTAATCACGCCATCTTCGAAAGATGTCACCTCCCACACTAGAAGGGTCTTTAACACCATGCTAGGATATTATTAACTCAGGTGAGTGTCAGTGAATAACAACAGTTTAAAGGGTTTTTCTTTGGCTTTGTCTAGTACACCAGCTGACCAGACCTATCTGATGGTCTGTGTCCTGACAAGAGCTCAGCCTTGGTAAGATTGACCTTGGAGAAAAATATGTCTCAGGGAAGAAATCCTAAAGGATTCCTCTTATCTAAAATATCCCATGTAGACCATTGTCAGAAATTGTTGGCACACACATTTCTATTTTTATTTTGCATTTTGTATTAGGATCACCTACCAACATGCTTTCCTGTCCAACACGCAGGGGTCATTTGCTACAGTGAGTACACATTGCCATTTGCCTGTTAGCATCAAATCCATGCAAAACACTGAATATAATAAAAGATGTTTTCCTGAGCCTTTAGTTTAGCTCAGTCGCAGAAATGAAGGTGCTAGACCCATAGCAATAATACTCCTCCCACTGCAGACTCAGATTTGAACCTGTATGAAGATGAGTCTTTCCTCCCTGTTTCTGAGTCATTGTCAAATAGTTTCACCACCTACAGAATGAAGTGAGAAACTGTATGACTAGGTCTAGACTGCTATCAAAATGTATGGAGTTTTCAAGTCCAGAACTTTCAATTCTCTTTTGCATCTGCAACCCACCTTAGGTTTTAGCACCCTACCTGGAGGAGGCAAAAGAAGAAAAAAGAGGGAGGCAGTGGTTTCTCTTAACACTATTTGCATTGCTATTCACTTGCAACTGTAGTGTGCAAGTACAAACTGGAGCCTTATCTTGATTTCTCCAGCTTCTTGGTAAACTGGAGGAAAGGGTTATGAAGAAGTTGCAGTAGTTGCAATGACTGAAATGCAGAACACCAGAAAAGAAAATGAAAACATTTGCTCTGTAGTATGAAATCTAGCTGTATTCTGGCTTGTGTGTGCTACAGTGCATAGTACAGGCATGCAAATTTTATTGGGAACAAATGAAGTCTAAAACATATACGGCTGAACAAGTCTGGGCATTCAGGGGAGCAAATGCAGCTCTAGTTCTTGATTTAGGTTGTATTCAGATTTGGCTGCCTACTATGTGCACAAGTCTTGATTTTTTCTTTTTTTTGGCCAAATGTTCTCCTGGGTTTTTTTTAAGCCTGGTGAGTATGGACAGTGTGCTCTCTTTCCTGCTAACTTATGGGATGAGGGAACTGCCCAAGTGAGAATCTTTTATCTTTCATGCCTTTAAGGTACCAAGGAAATAGTTCTCCCCCATCACAGAAACTTGCACACCACCTTTCAGTTTCAAGATATCTGGAAATCCTGCCCTGCTGACAAGTTAGGAAGGGCAAGCATTGATTACAAAGGATTTCCAGTAGGAAGTTTTGCTAAAATCATCTTTAACCCATTGCCTCATGCCTGACACCAACCTCAGATTCTTGTACAAAGGACTTAGCGAGGGACAAAAAAAACACAGCTGAAGTGATTCTATTTGAACGAATTCTAGGTGCCAAATCTTTTTCTCCCATCCTAATATCCTGATCAGTCCAGGTACTTGTCTACATTGAATGTCTAGAGGTTGTCACACAAGCACATTCACACACTTACACATATCAAATGTGTTACTGGATAAAATTACCAGCCAACAGAGACCACAGCTATAAAGAAGATCTGGGCTCAGAAGCAACCTGGGAATTCATGGTCCTCCCCTCCACAGCTTGAGGAGAGACACCAGATGTTTTCAGCCTCTGATGTGAGCCAGGGGAAGCTCGGTGGCCCACCCCCTTCGGCGAGGGTGAGGTCTTTGCGACAGGGCCCTGAGAGTGAAAAGGAAGAAAATGGAATAATTAGCTGGGGGGGGGGGGGGGAATGCATGGGAGAAGCTGCTTAATGCAAGGACAAGCAGGCCAGTGGTTTTGGAATTCTTTCAGTGTGAGCCACTTGTCTGTGCCTGTTAATGAATAAATAAACTGCGACTTTTCTTTTTAAAGGGTGACTAACCAAAACTGAGTATCTAAAAACTACTTAAAATTTAAACTTTAATGAGTACTTTAAAAATGTATCTTTATGATACTAAAACTAATATACATGTTTTTTAAGGGAAAAAAAATTATAAGATGATGTTCCTTATATTTATGCTGCCACTCATGCTTTGACTCTGATCACTTATCTGGATAATTAAGCAGTATCACTGAGGAACCAGATACCAGAAATCTGATATTAATCCATCCCTCTTAATAGTAACGCAAAGCCACTGGGGTGGAAAGCAGCCTAGTCTTCTTAATCCCCTTTTACCAACATTTCGGCATCAGCATATCTCATTTATTTTCAAAAGTGGTTCAAGACGCACTATCACTGGCTTAAGTCTAATTTAGGCTTTAAATCAAAATATATTAAGAAATTCAAAAATAGTCAAGATTACCAAGATTTCTTGAGGGAATGATTCACAACCAGCTCATGTACCTCCAACAGGAACAGGGGACAGCTAAATGATTGTTGCATGTCTGCATCACTTTAAGGTACAACACTTTCCTTTGAATTAAAAGGAGAAGGCAGGATTACAGTGGAGACCTTGAGATCCCACTGCCATACTTATCAGGTGTATGTTAATGATAGTCTGAGCAACTTCTACAGACATTAATTCACCTGCCAGTATTGAAGAGTCCAAGGCTATTCTGTTCTCTCCCTCGTGTGCGTGTGTCAGTGCTTATGTGAGCATTGTTGTCCCCTTCAGTGCTTGTCAGAGTATTTTTGGTTTTAATTTCCAGACTGTCCTATAGCCCTCATTAGTCACTGATGCTCCCATAATCCCCTTGTGCATTTTGAGGTGGCTGGACTTGCACCCAGCATGCATTTAACTTGACATGTACCGCAACAGTAACAGTGGTGGATAATTGCCAAAACGGGAAAGCAGCAGTCTTCCCCTTTCTCCCTTCCCTGCCTCCTCAATGCAAACTAACCTGAATCAGACAAAGAACATACACCCAGACTGAGCATCATCCTCAGGTTGTGCTCATGAGTGCAAAAGCACTTGCACATTGCCAACCTGATGGCATGAGATTAGGCTCTGCCCTTGGCTTTTACTGTGTGGCAGGTCCAGTTGTCACACTTTCTACGGGAACCTCGTCACCTCAGCTGCAGTCTCAAGTGGCTGGAGTTGATTCTAGGCACGCTGCTTCTTAAGGGCCACTAGCTACAGATATTGGCATGTTTGACTCATGAATGGCAACTTTGATTTTGATATTTATTTGACTGCAGTTTGCGCACTGTTTACTGTCATATCCTTGCATTAGTTACCACTGACATTCACCTGTGCGTACTGAATCTGCAACACTTCGGGCTGGTAGCTGAAAGACTAAAACCATTATGACAAAAACAATAGAAACCAAGTTTAGCCATCTACTTTAGCCCCAAGGTGATGCCTTGTAGTTGCTAAGAGTCTTAAGGAGGACCTGAAAAGACATGAGTTTATAAACCTTACCTACTACTTACAAAGTTTCAAAGAGTGTATAATGGGGACAGAGGCCATGTGTAGTCATAGTAAAAGTGTGAGGCACCTCACCTTGTTTTCGCGGCTCTGCCATCAGAGACAGATACACATGTCAGCCCAGGAACCTTCAGGAGACTGCTGTTTTCCCATGTATATTTTATTAAGTGTTAGTGCCACCGAGCACTGTACAGATGGGGGAATCTATCACTTCTTTATAAAATAATTAGCCTGCTATTTCAATGACAAGAAGGAACAGCAGCGTGTAGGCAGCAAACTGAGGTGCTGCCTTTACCTTCCTCTTCATTTTTGTATTTGTACAAAAACAGGAAAAATGTTTTTACAGGATAGGCCAATAGTGCCACAGGAATTGAATTAGAGCATCCTTAATTAATATGTCAGAATATAAGAAATGATGAAAATATGTGTAATTGAATTCTTGCACTAAAAACAGGATTATAAAGTGTGACTAAAATAGATCAAGGCAGCTTTTTTGTTGCTGTTCCTTTTATTTTTTTTCCCCTATATTTTTATTTTATTTAAAAATTGTGAGTTCTGGTATCTTTGCACTGCATCTTGATTAGCTATTACATGCCTGGGCTAACAGATGGGTCACCCCCAAAATTACACACTATTTGTGAAGATGAAAAGAATTTTCCCAGTTCTATGAGTACAGTGGTATCTTCAGGCTAATATACAGTAGTAATAGCTTGGCACTGTGGCAACCTACATTGTCAATAATAAGAAGCTGCTTGAGACAGGTGCTTAAAAGAGCAAACATCTTACATAAGTTAAATACCTATTTTCAACTACATGACTTCAATTTTCAAAAGCAGTGAGTGATTCTGAGTATTCCAGTTTTCCAGGGCTCAAAATCAGACATATGTAGAGGGTCTGATTTTCTAATTTTCAGTGTTTATGGAAGATCCAACTTCATTAAAATGTCTGAGCACCTCTTTTCTTCCCCTGCCGCTCAGGAGTTCAATCAAACAGGTCACTTTGAATGTTAGGTCACACCTATGCAGCAAGTAACCTCACAGACTATTTTACATTAGACAATTTTTACTCTGTTAATCTGTCCTTTTTGTGTGTGTGCTGTACTTTCTTTAGTTCAAGGGGAAATATTTTAAACTGAAAATTTCTCTATGTCCCTTCTTTATGGGAGATCTTAATTCTCAAACTGTAGTGTAGAAACGCACTGTAGATTAAAACTGATGGAAAAACATATGAACAGTGCAACCGGTCTGTATAAAGCAAACAAGACAGTTTCCTTGTAAAATCTCACCCAGTGTTGAATCATGTTAAATGTTATTTAATCAATTATTTAGTACATCGATCATATAATACTCTCACTTCTTTCACAATTTGTCTTAACAAAAGTCATCACCCCACATCCCACCCCTATTGCTCAGATCCTCAAAAGATTTCAAGATCCTGAACCCAGCCTGGATACCAGCATTATAAGGGGAAACATCCACATGCTTCCAGTGGCAAAAGAAAATCCATAAATTGCATAAAATGAAGAAGTGATTATAGGAAATGGAGTTTTCTGTTCTTGTGCTTTTCTAGCATTCAGCTCTTCAAAGAGATAGCAAATATTCTATTGGTTAACATTTAACCCAAACTAATAGGTCCAATCTCACATACTCAAATAAATCATAATGTCTTTTCAATTAGTTTGCACTTTCACTTGCT
This sequence comes from Haliaeetus albicilla, assembly GCF_947461875.1. Classification (NCBI taxonomy): domain Eukaryota; kingdom Metazoa; phylum Chordata; class Aves; order Accipitriformes; family Accipitridae; genus Haliaeetus; species Haliaeetus albicilla. Next base: position 15,546,856 of record NC_091487.1, on the reverse strand, counting down.
GCTGTCCTGAATAATTAGGAAAACAATTCACATTTCACTAGGAGATGATATGAAGTGTTATTCCTGTGATAATTACCAAGCTGCAGTTCAGTTTCCCTGGCTCCCACCAGGTCATCAGGGCACAAAAGAGGACACCATGAGAGCATTAATGAGCTCTCATTGAAGATGTTAAAAAGCTTGTATTGATCAGTTTGTCCAAGAAGGAGATATTTAAGCCTTTCTGCTGAGGGCAGGAGAGACAGAGATTCATATCACAAAGCCTTTTATCCAACCCCTTCTGTTTCTGGCTTCAATATTGCCCAGTCTCAGCATGTCTGGTTCTGGAGGTCATACTTTTAAACTTTCACAACATTTTTTTTCTTTCTCCCTTTCTTCTTTTTGTTAAAAAAAAAAAAAAGGGAAAGAGAAGATAATATACAGTGTACACTTAACCTTTACTACAGGGATCCCTTTACACAGCTAGCTATTTCTGAGAACAGGCTTCAGTGCAGTAAGATCTCCCTTCTCACTCACACACATCTCAATTAAATTAAGAGCAGTCCAGACAATGCAAAGACCAACTCAGTGCAAAATTTTGCTCATATTTTGTAAGTAGGTCCAATCAAATCACTTTTTTGGGAGTTCGATCAGACTTTTGTCTCCAAGATCACTGCCTTTTTTTGTGAACTCCTGCACTTGCTATTTCTAGCTGGGAGCAGAAGTGGAAGAACTGTAAGGTTGCAAAATCACTGGTTCTTGTGGTATTTTCAGAGAAGATTTCATTCTGCAGGCAGGGGAGGCAAATCCTGTCCTGCTTTCAACCCTCTGCATTGTTATGATATATTGCAGCTGTAAACTAGTTCTGGGTACGCTTTCCTACTCATCAATTTTGTCTGCTCTCTTTTAAATGCCACAATGAACTGTCAGTGAATATTCCCAGCCTGTCTGGGATAGAGTTGGGGATAAAAATTCATGTAACTGTTAAAGATGTATTTTCTTTGTTTATATTTGTCACTTGAGCCAGCTATTGTCTGGTTCAGCAAGGTTATATCTCTCTTTTCACTATATCTCATTCACATTCATCTTGGTATGAACAATTCAGCGAGGCCACTTGTGCGGGTCTATTGTAAATGGTTACTGAAGAAAAACATTGGGATCTCTCATGGATATTGTTTAGGAGGTCTTCAACATGTGCTACTTTCTTAACATACAACAAAGGCCAATATGGCTGAAAATATCCTAGCTTTAGTTTTAAGTGTCTAGATCAATGCAATGATAGGAACCTCAACATGCAACTTTGTTTTTTCATGGTCTGTCTCAGCTACCAGAGTGGGCCAGTGCATGTGGCTCAAAATCAAGCCCAGAAGTCCTGCAGTTTGCCTCTCCTTACATTGGATCAACCCAGTTTACCCCACTGAAAATAATACTCTGAATGACTGCAATTTCAGCAACCTCAGTAATTTGTGAAGTAGTATTTGTTAGTAAATGAGATATGTTTAATGCTAACAGACAGAAAGGCTGGTAGGGAAGAACTTCTCAGGATATAACAAAAGGTCACTCTGTCTCAAGGTTGTAGTTAGGGTATAACATCAGAGTTCCATCCTTCCAGACTTGCTATTTCTCCTCAGTCTTGGGTCACTTGCATCTCAACTCCTTTGGTTTTTTCTACATAAGAGTGTAACTTAGATTTGAAATATTTTAGAAACAAAACCCCCAAAAGAAGAAAAAGAAACAGACAGACAGTAAAAAAAATGCACAGAAAAAGACCTGGAAATTATATGTTGATAAAAGAGACAATGGCAACATCGGGGGGGGGGGGGTGGGGTGGGGGGGGTGGATCAGCTAGGGAGGAAGAAAAAGAGAAAAACTTTTGGACCAAACCATGCCTACAATCTGGTCTGACAATGATCTGACTGGCAGCCTTGCTCTCATAATCACATGCTACTGATACGAGAATTTTTGTATTAACAAGTGTGTCATGGAAACATTCAGTGACAGTTTCTTCCTTGAGAAAAAGAGAAAAAAAGAGAGAGAAGGAGGCTGCACACATAGCATAGATAATGCCGTGCTCATCACCCAGCTGCAAACTGGGGCCCTGGCTGAGCACTGGTTTCACATTGTGCTTCACACATGAAACAAATGGCTGTTCAAGGGAATGTCAATGGCTTCTGCAACCATGGGGGTGAAGCGACCAATGGCCTGTCAGTGTTGAAGGAAACTCTGATGGGAAAATCTGTGTGGGGTTCTAGGCAAATTTATGGTCTGAAAAGATTAGCAGATGAGGAATGAAGCTTTTGTGAACTAGCTGTGCTCTCTGGCAATAGAAAGACTGCTAATAGTCATCATTGCCACATCACTTCCATGCAATTGCAAGGATTCCTTGAGAATCTTCTTGAGAAGCTGGTGGATCATGGCTTAGACAGGTGTACTCTTCGCTGGGTAAAAAACTGGCTGGATGGCCGAGCCCAGAGAGTTGTGGTGAATGGAGTTAAATCCAGTTGGCGACTGGTCACAAGTGGTGTTCCCCCGGGCTCAGTTTTGGGGCCAGTTCTCTTTAATATCTTTGTCAATGATCTGGACGAGGGGACCGAGTGTACCCTCAGTAAGTTTGCCAACGACACCAAGTTGGGAGGGAGGGTTGATCTGCTCGAGGATAGGAAGGTTCCACAGAGGGATCTGGACAGGCTGGATCAATGGGCCCAGGCCAACGGTATGAGGTTCAACAAGGCCAAGTGCTGGGTCTTGCACTTCGGTCACAGCAACCCCATGCAGCGCTACAGGCTTGGGGAAGAGTGGCTGGAAAGCTGCCTGGCAGAAAAGGACCTGGGGGTGCTGGTTGACAGCCGGCTGAATATGAGCCAGCAGTGCGGTGCCTGGGTGGCCACGAAGGCCAACAGCATCCTGGCCTGTATCAGAAATAGTGTGGCCAGCAGGAGCAGGGAGGTGATCGTCCCCCTGTACTGGGCACTGGTGAGGCCGCACCTTGAGTGCTGTGTTCAGTTTTGGGCCTCTCACTACAAGACGGACATTGAGGTGCTGGAGCGTGTCCAGAGAAGGGCAACCAAGTTGGTGAGGGGCCTGGAGCACAAGTCTTATGAGGAGCAGCTGAGGGAACTGGGGTTGTTTAGTCTGGAAAAAAGGAGGCTGAGGGAAGACCTTATAGCTCTCTACAACTACCTGAAAGGAGGTTGTAGTGAGGTGGGTACAGTCTCTTCTGTCAGGTGGCTGGAGATAGGATGAGAGGAAATGGCCTCAAGTTGCAGCAAGGGAGATTTAGGTTGGATATTAGGAAAAATTTCTTTATTGAGAGGGTTGTCAGACATTGGAACAGGCTGCCCAGGGAAGTGGTGGAGTCACCATCCCTGGACGTGTTCAAAAAATGCATAGACGTGGCCCTTCAGGACATGGTTTCGTGGGCATGATGGTGTTGGGTCGACAGTTCGACTCGATGATCTTAAAGGTCTTTTCCAACCTAAACGATTCTATGATTCTATGATTTAGCTGGAAGGCAGGCGATTAAGGAGTTAAGTTAATGTTGAAAGATAAAACTTTTGTGGGTATTTAGCAAATAGCTGGTTAAAACTCTTTAGGTTTAGCTGCCATTTTGCAGTCTGTAAGACATGTACTTCTTTGCCCTGAACTGGCCTTTTCCTAAAGCTTTTGCAACATTAATTTATGCTCCTACTAACCTAGTGGCTGGTCTAACTTGCACTACTGTCTCTGTCCCCAAGGATGCTTCAACTAGATAATAGATAGTCTCACTTATGTAGAGTGAGCAGAGTCAAGCAGCTTTGCAGGTTTGGAAGCACAGGCATTGTGTCATTTTGATATCCCTTTATCTGATTTTTTAATGAAAATGGTCTAATGTCTATAAAGTGCTCTTGTGCAAATCTTCACTTGTAAGATTAGTAATTCTGGCCTGGTTTTCTGGGAACGATTGCCTCCTGCTAAACCAGAAAGAACAGTCTGTAAACCCAACAGACCGAGTCAGTTCTCTCTGTTGAGCTAATTTTCCAAAAGTCCCTTTCCAGAGAGCCATGAGGAGAGTGAGGCAACAAAAAGGTTGCCGCACATCGTACATAAATGTTCACAGTCACTTTTAAGACATGGATTTTCTGAAAATAGATTTCATATCCTATCATTGCAGAATGAATGCACACACAAATCATACTCCTTGTGACCCAAGGGGGTAATCTTCACCTGGGGGACTGAGCTGGCAAAAGAGACCATGTGCATCTCTGCCACGTGTGGTGGCCACTTAATAAAGATATGAGGGAAAGATTCAGGAACAAATAAAATTGGACATGGATAGGAAGTAATGACCCTTGGTGAGTGACAACTGAGGTTATGTGGATGAATATTAAATGTGAAGGCCCTGAATTATTCATGGAAGGTTCAAGGTAAAAGGGTTAACCTGATAACATCCTCTTACTGACACCTTGCTCAGGGAAGAAATCCCAGCTGCGTGGCGCTCCTCAAACTGAGTCCCTCTGTGCACAAAGAAAGGTGCTGGTGATCCCTCTCCTTCCCACTATGGGTAACTCTTAGGGGACAAAGGATGTCTTGTGAGTGCTGGTGACTTTGCCACAAGCTGTGCAGCTGCAGTAATACACAACCTTTGGGCTGTCATGGGGACAGGCTGGAAAATGATTTCTAGAAACAAATAGGCTCCCTGGTGTTCCAGATGTTATGGCACATGTCCTCATGCCTGGCACTGTGCATGTCCTCTGCTCACCTGTCTGACATGAAGAGGCTCCCCCATTGTCCATGCTACTCCATTTACCATGACATGACATCAGAGGGAAATACAGTGGTTTCCTGCTGTTGCTGCACTCTCCGTGCTGCTCCTGGGAGGACAGTGTGCGCAGCAGGACACATACCCCAAGGTCCTGTGTGCTCAGCCACCCTGATGTCTCCTGCAAAGAAGCCTGGTAGGCATAAGGGTGTGGGAGCACTCAGGAAGACAGCTACTTTGGGAAATGAGCACAGAAATGTCAATACTGGAACATTATGAGGTAAAAGGGGTCTCTGCAGTGGTTGCATTGACAGCGCCTTACGCAGCAAACCAGAGATCGCAAAAGACACAGATGTCATATAAGACTGGAGTTTGAGAGGTGACTAGGAATTTCCTCCTCACCTTTCTGCTCTGTGTGTTTGACAGGATTTCTTTGAAGAAGGTCTGAGCAAAGACACCCCAGGAGAAAGGTTTGGAAGATCAGTTTCTGGCTGTTCAGCCAGCCATTGGACAGACACTTTCTACTCACAGACACTTAATGGCCGAGTGAAAAATAGGAGTGGCAACCTAAATGGAGTTCCTTTAGGCATGGGATTGCTAAAATCACACACATCTGCCTCATGTTGGTTCTGGCGACATCAAACACAAAACTTGTGTCTGTATTCAGAGTGTGGTTCCTGAGCCCCATTGATCCCTTTGTCTGGGAGCTGGAATGAGTAAATATTGTTCACAGTAAGCAAAGGTATGAAGTTTGGTAATGCATTCAGGAAGTAGTAAAAAATTCAGACTGAAGCAGGAAATAATGGGGATCCCACTTCTTACCACTGTGTTATAGTGTTAAAGTAAGTGCACCTTGACCAGCAAATGTAGGCAAGAGAGAAAGAACTAGCAGAGAAGAGCAGAAGAGGAGAACTAGAAGGACGAGACAGAACAGGGACGTAACCAGCAGAAGATATTTGGTAGTGAAAATATCCTTCACAGAAAAGAAAGTTTAAGCAACTAGAAAGGTTGTTTCTGCAAGAAAAAGGTTTTCTTCAATTAAAAAAGAAAAACAAAACAAAACAAAACACCAAACCATATAAAAATGTCTTTTTTCATAGTCTACACCACCACCATCGGCATGAGTGAGAGACCAGCTTTAGCATGAGTAAAGTGACTCTGGGAAGATAAACAACTCTGTAGCGGTCTAGATCTCCAGATTTTGCAATGTCAAATTATTGTAATATTAGTTACTCAAGATCTGTACAGAACTTTGAAATGCTCCCAGTTAGCCCTCTGAAATTTACTGTTTCTTCAAGAATATCTAGACAGCTGGTGTGTTGTGCAAGGGCCTTTGAGTAAGGTAGCACAGCTTCAGAAGGAAGCTGAGGCAAACACAGACTGCTTCTGAATAAAAGCATCCACACAGGAGTCTAACACACTAAACTACTGTGTTCTTACTTAAGCCTTTTAGTGATTTACCTTAACTTTCTTGGCAAGCCCTCAACAAGAAGAGAGTAAGATCTACACCAGCATGGAGAAGAACTGAAGTGTGCTTCTCCAGTTCTAGCTACTGCAAACACTAACTTTCATCTGTTGATTGTTAAATATAAATCTTTCCCTTTCCCTGGCAGGTATCATTTTAATAACTCCTTTACTGCCTTTCCTCAAAAAAGATACTCACTTTCATCACCATAGTTTTAAATTTCTGACTGAAACAAGGAGAACTGATCAAAAGTACATTCCTGTTAAGTGGGGAAGGTCAGACCTCTCTGATGGTTCAGCTGGCGTATTAGTGGCTCAAGTTACTGCACTGAGATATTACCAACAGCCTCCGATAGGAGTCTTGGGAAGTAGAGATCTCACAGCTATTAAGACCTGGGAGGAAAAAAATAATCATGGTGATGGAGAAAGAAATGAAAAATAAAAGAAGTCTGAGCTGTACTGGAATAACATAGTGAAAACATGCTTAGACACTACATAATAAGAGTGCTATAAACTGGTAGATGCACAGAAAGAGAAAAACACTGACCTTGGAGACCTGTACAGATAAACATATACTGTGGGAAAGTTAATCAAACTAACTGATCCTTCACCCACCAAGGTCAAAATTTTCTGCTGACTTCAGTGGGATTTAGATTTGTCCCAAAGCACCTAAGGTTGCTCCCACAGAAAACACTGGTGCAGAATCAGGCCTACACTGAAAATTTTTCTGTCAGTTTTCACCCTCCTATTAACAGTTATTTATAAAAAAAGGAAAGACTAAAATCAACTGCAGAAAGAATTGCAGCAGTGCCAGAAATCCCTTAGTCGCCTCAGTTTTAATATCTGTCTACTGGTCTGGTTTTTACATGACACCTTTCTTTAAATGAATCCTTCTGTACACTTAGAGCATCAAACAGACCAAGAAGACTGCAAGGTGCTTGACATGCTTTTCTCAGGATTCAAATTAGAACACTGACTTGAGATTTTATTTTAAATAGTGCCCTACTTGCTTATTTTGCTGAAATCAGATGGTTGGAAACTTGCAAGCTATACACACTGTTGCTTAATGCTAATTGTACGTTCTTATAATAAAGGTTAATGGAGAGGCAGGTATTTCTTATTCTAAGTTCTCATTTAAGTTTGAAATTTAAAGGCTTCCCACTCTCCTCCACTTTACAGGAACTACACACAGCACCACCTCTACTCCTCAAGCTGCAAAATTAGTACTTTGGGGAATTGGGCTCTCTGCCTGACCTTAATCAGTATGTGTTTGCATTTAACCATCCTTCAAAGGATGACTCTTGCAGTTGTAGCAGGCTAGGTTGTACCTGACAGGTCTCTTTTCTCGAAACAGCAGTAGACAAATCCACCAGGCCAAGCTCTGTTTAGTTCCCTTGATTAGTTGAATAAGATCAGTTCTCTATTTTGGCACAAGGAGCAAAAATATTTCCTTTAAACCCAATTACTCTTTGCTTAGTAGAAGGCTGTTTGGGACATTTTAAATAAGGTCTGTCCCATCACATGCTGCCTGCCAAAACTGCAATTAGCCACTGTACAAAAAAAAAAAAGGTAAAAAAAAAAAAGAGATTAAAAAGAAAAGCAGCCACATTTTTTTGCTTTCTCTCACTAACTTACTTCCTGGTGTAAAACAGGTGCTTCCAACTTGCCAGCTACAAACAACTTCTTGCAATGGCGAAAAGGTCGGGACTGCATAACTCAGAGGAACCAGGAAGAAAAAAGACAACTATAGTGAATTTCCATCCAAATATGTATAATCACATAGCTACTGTCCGTTACTAAAATCACAGGATGCAACACTTAACTTGCTTCTAAAATTTGGAGGCAGGAGAAAGATAGAAGGGAGCGAAACATAAGACCTCTCATTATCCTCTTAGTCCAAAGCTACCGTGATGCAATTCACATGCCTTGACTGAGGCTGGCTCCTGCTAATCTCCCATTCACTGTGATCTGGAAAAAAAGGCTATAAAGCCAGTCTGAAAATCATCAGGACATTTCTTGTTTGCATTGGAAATAGGAAAATCAGGAATGATGTTTAAAAAAAAAAGCAGAAATTAATTAATTGAGTCAAAATATAGCCAGAGTCACGTACTCAAACACTGGTCATGTTATATTTTAAGTTTTCTCTTTTTCCTGTTCGGTGACTTAACAAAACGGAAGGTGGAGGAAAGTGTTTTTAAAACACACGGAGATCTAGGTTTTAAAACCAGTGGTCTAAGGGTTCAACTGCTGATTGTTTGTGTGGGTTTTTTCTGTACTCCATGATTCACAGTGATTATCCTTTGATTCTTAGGTGTGAATGGTGCTATGTTTGGAAAGTGGAGCCAGCAAGGATTTTTTCAATATTCTCTCCTCTGCTGTGTCCCAAAATACCAATCGGCCAAAAAGGTTTCTCTCCTCTGGGATAGAATTTGTGGAAGATTTCAGAGATTTGCCCTACAGTAACCTGTAACTCAGTGGTTATTCACCGAAGTGGAAGAGACTTAGATTAAAATCAGTGCACCATACCAGGCACTAAGGAGATGTAAATGTGAATCTGCAGTGTCCCAAGTGAGTTCTGTAGCGGAAGAATATTTTGGATTGGGAGGAGCCTGTAAAGGAATGTGGCAGTCCTAGTGTGCTCTTACTCTTCCTTTCTTTTGGTGAAAAACACCTAGAAATTTTGGCTAATTCTGTTTCTACTCTTCCCTACCTTCACTTGCTAGTTTGGGATGGCGTCTTCCAACACTATTTATATTTGGGACACACACAGTATTCCATTTTAGCTAGGAAAGTGTAAAAGGAAAAAAAAAAATTGGTTTAGCCCTTGCCTCATCAGAGCCCAAGAGTCCCCATCACTACCAGGTGTCTTACTCCACTAAAATAATTCAAGCGCTGTGGCATAATGGAGGTCAGAACCCAGTCCTCTATATGCAAAAAAAAGGAATAACAGCAACTATTCCAGGGCGTGTGTGGAACACAATTTCGTTTGCAATTGCGAGGTTATCAGGAGATCCTCAGACAGAAGATATTGTAAAGTGTAAGTAGAAAATATACTAAGTCTTTACATGGAACCAAACTGAGTGTGTTTAAATACCTGATAGCATGTTTGCACTGTGAAGAACCTAGTGTGTGTGCATATGTTACTTTAAGACAACATTTTCCCTCTAATCAGGACTAGTGATCTCAGGAATACCATTTCCTCTGTGCCACATGGTGCACGGATATTGCAGTTTCTCGTATTTGTTGTAACGTGGGTGTCTGATTCAATTGTTTGGCTATCTTTGGAGGTGAATGTGATAAACAGTAGGACCATAACCCAATCTTAAAAGCAATGGGAAATAAGAACAGGCCCTGTTATAATATAGTTTTGGACAGCTTTGGATGATTATTTCATAGAAAACTAGCCTCCTAACAGCTGCTCCTACCCTATCAGCTCAGGTATGTTATCAGTGACACTGTGGGTCTCTGTATCTACTGAGGTGAAAAAAAGCACAAGAGCAGATGTAGAAACACCAACCCGTCTCTTCCTCTCCCCACAGCTGTCTGTAGCCCAGCTCTACCTCTATGCATCTCTTCCCTACTGAGGAGGAGCTCAGGCCTGTCCAGGTGTCCTGGCTGCATGGATGAAATGTTATAGCCACCTGGACACCGAATGCTTCCCTTCCATGTCCAGGTAGCCATCAGCAGGGAATTTCCAAGGAGAAAAAAGAAGGACATCTAGCAAAAAAAGGACATGTAGTAGCCTAATGATGAACATTGCCTTGATTACAAAGCATGGCAGCATCAAATTCCTTCTCACAGGCTTTCTCCAGCATGGTCTTGGCAACTAGTGAGAACATGTGCTACCATTTTTCTTTTTTTAAAGAAGAAAAAAATCACCAGGTAAAATATGGTAGATGCCAAGGGACAATCTTCTGATACTATCCACTTAAAAGAGAAAAAAAAAATTTTTGCTGTCCTCAGTTAAAAACAGGGGAAAAAAACGAGGTGACAGGCTTGTTCTCAATGAGGCATAAATGGAGGGTTTCAGGCCAGTCAGAGGCTGGGTTCACACGATACTGTCAAGGTCCCAGATTTATGCTTGACAGCATTAGTGCCAGGACCACTATTTATGTTGCTTTAATCAGTCACACTTTTAAAATCACCTATGCTCAGCATTTATATCAATGAGGTGCTAATATTGCTGTCAGGCACCAATATCGATAGCTGTGTCATAATCTAAACTCTTTTAATCTTTGCCTATGCTTGCATTAATGAATCTGCAAGACAACAACTACTACTACAACAACAAAAAATAAGGATGTTTCTGATTATGACGAGTGGCCATGCAGGAGAAAAAAAAAAAACCAGCCCTTTTTTTGCTCTTTGCAAACCATTTTAATTTGCCTTTAGCCTTCTCTTTTTCTGTCTGGCTTTGAAGACATTGTCAGCACATCCTACTGATTTTCTCACAGGCTACTTACATCTCTGAAAATATTTTTAGGCTCTATGGAAGTGTAAGGCAGGTAACCTCTTCCCTAAGTGGTTGGAGAGAGGGAGAGAGGGAGAAAGAGACAGAGAAAAAAAGAAACCTCCACCTGATTCTGGTGTGGGGAGGCATCATTGTGCTTTTTCTTTATGCTCCCCTTTTTTTTTTCCTGACCCCACCCTTACAGCTGTCAGCCTCAGTTCTTTTTCTATTGTAAATAAAGTCTTTCTTGGGTTATAGCTTTAAGCAATTTTTTTTTAATTAAAATTCAATTCAAATATGAAAGTCAAAGAAACTTTCAAAGCAAAATCTACAAACTGATTCACTCAAAGGGTCTGTTTTCATTGCCATAGCTACAGATTACTATAAAGAAACTTGAACCAGACCTTTGACACCCAGGAAGGTCAAAAGTCCTTTCTGCCTCTGCTAGGACCCTTTTGACAACTTCCTGTATAATTTGACTGTTATTTGCGTGTCTGGTAACCGTCTGACCCTGAAGTCTGGAAAAAATTGAGAGGCAGCATATATCTCTGCTTCATATGGACCTCAAAAAGGGCACTTTTAATTGCATTTTGGTGAGAAACCTACGCATACAGGCTGGTGCAGGCAGCAGCTGGGGAAGCTCCTAGACTTGTAGGTTAAGGATCAGCTTGCCTTACACTACCGTAGTTTGGGGCATATGAGGTGCTCTGTACTGTTATCTCCACAGCAAAAATGGATGTGTTTCGCAGGTTACACAGATTTCAAAATTTACAGCACTTGCCCCAGTGCTACAAGCTAAAATTGGAAATACACTGCTCTGCCTTGAAATCTGTGCATTTCATATGCTTCCAGTTTAAAAATGATTGTGTTTATGGGGCCTGATTGTGCATGAGATATTTTAAAGTTGCAACCCTAGCTCTTGGTTATACCTATCCATGACCTCCCCAGGAAGAAAACCTAAATTAATAGACCAAAGGGGTCTATGGCAATCTTACCACATTTCCACACTGGATATTTGGGGTTCGGGGCATGCTGCACGGTAAATGTGCTACACAGCTTAGAGGCAGCTAGCAGTTTAATGCAGCAAGATCAGGCACTGTTAGTTTGTACCTCCTTTCTCTTCTGCCCAGCTCTGAACATCGCCTTAGCGTATCTGGTGGGAAAACTGGAAGCCTCGAACACCTGAACCGCAGCGTGCTGCAGCCATTCCCTCCCCAACAGGGTGACGTTGCCTGTCCTGCACTCTGCATCCTGAGATGGCACTCGTCACAAGGAATCAAACGCTGGTCTGTTGTGCTCGGCACGGTGTTTCCAGGGGTGCTTGATGGCTCGGGAGTTACAGGTACCTGACAGGTGGCACTGATGTTGGCTGTGCCAGTCTTGGGCACCCAATGGGCTGCCTCTTCCCATGTGCAGGTAGTGCTGTGTGAGCAGGAGGGAGGACCAGTTACCCGCGAACATGGTGAGTGCCACGCAGGTAACCATCCAAAGAGTGCAGACGATATGAGATGTTTCTTGCAGGGATGTGAAAAGTTTGGCAAAAATAACAACAGGTAAACACTCAAAATAGCTTCAAGCTTGGGAATGTGCTGGTACCGCTTTGAGGAAAGTGATTTATTCTCTCATCATGTGAAGAGACAGTGCTGACCCTTGTCTTCTACCTCAAGAGGGCTGTTTCTCACTATATTTGAAGTTTTGGAGCCTAAAGCTGTGAAAGACACGATGTAACAGACAAACCCGTTTTCGTGAATAATGGCCTTTCCCATGTAATCCTCTGACCCCTTCCCTTTCCGTAGGGAAAGCTACTTTTTGTGCCAGAAAGTTATGCAAATTGGATGCCGAGACTTGCCATGTCGAGCCCCTGATGTGGCTCCTTATGGATGATATATGTGTCCATAGAGGAGAGCAGTGTTTAAACATGCAGCTATTGGACAAAAGGAACAGCCTCATCTTCTGTTGCAGGCACTGACACATCAAGCACCCCTGGAAACATTGTGAGGGGCATGATAGATCAATTGTTTGATTCCTTGTGTCAAATCCCATCTCAGGATGCAGAGTGCAAGAGAGGCAACATAACCAGCCTTCTGCTCAAAAGATAGCTAAGGATAGAAAGATATGTGTGCATAAATTAAAGACGGAGGGAGGTGGAGAAAAAATCCAAAATAGTGCTTCTGTTCACTAGTATTAGCTACAAACCACTGTGCTTAAAGCTGGTAAAATTACACAGGAGAAAAAAAAAAAAGAAAAAAGCTGTGCTTTTATGTGTTATTTTTTCATTCAGTTAACGATGCACTTCAGTTCACTCAGAAATAGAGAGACACGCTTGAATCAATAAACAAGAACTAACTGAATGCAGTCTATCCAAAAGGCACTGTCTATGCATAGTCCTAAGCATGATGGCACAGAGAGCTCTGCTTCTCAACGTTGGGGTGAGGAGTCCAGGACGTTGCAGGTATTTACCAGTATGTGACCTCCTCGGTGCAATAGGGCTGCAGGTGGCTTTGCAAGGAGAGCAGGAGGAGCCAAGCCTTCAGTTCACCGCAGCAGGGGTATGGCTGTACAAAACAGGGCCAGGGTGGGCATGAGGCCCTCATTTTGTGGCAAACTTCGTGAGATAATGGGGGGAAGGGATGTTAGAGGAACCCAAGAAATCTGGCTGTACTGTGAGTGATGAGAGGAAGACAGGACAAAGAGGGAAGGACTACCACGTGTGAGGTACTTACTGCCTCTACCAAGTGGGCTGAGATCATGGCTGTGTGCATTGAGCTTGTATAGGTAAAGGGTGGTGACATTTCTATTGTGAAATGTGACAAGTGTGGGGGGTTTTTTTTTAGTTTTTTTTTTAAACTTTGAATGGAATAAAACTATCATGGCAACTTTTGAGTGCAGCCCAGTGGGAGTGCCCCTCTATCCAGACTATGTATTAGTGGGGACATGAAGGTGTTTGTAGATCTAATTCCCTGCCTGACCATTCCTTTGGGTGCAACTGGCCTCGAGCAATAAGAAAAAGGAGAAAAATTAGAGAAATGTAAATAAGGAAGGTAACTTGCCATTTGTCACTTGAAAGTCCTTATTTCATGGCCTGTTCCCTGTTCTCCTGGAATTTTGTGTCATTATCTCCTGTTAAAAGGATTCAAATGACATTATTTGCATGGAAACTCGCATACAAATGATGTCGTCTGTGCCACAAAGTTGCATTACAATGAAGGGAATGATGACTGTGTCACATGTACGTGACATTCTTTGTGTCATTAAATTTAAAGTCAATGCTGGCAGTTATAAACCACTCACGTCTCAAGCAAATACATCACTTCTGATCTGAAATGAATATTTTAAAACGCCAACTCCAACTGCATCAAACAGCAATAACCTGCAATGTCATCTAAAAAAAAAAAAGGAGGCAAAGATTCTAAACAAAGGTGGACTTATGGGATTGTATGATATATCGCAAAGGAAAATATTTTAATAAGCTGTAATAATCTCCAGACAAACAGAATTCATTGCTTGATGGTTAGGTCCTAGAGACATTTTTAAAGCCTATTCAATATCATGTGTATTTTCAGAAACGCTTATGCTCCTAGATAGATTCAGGATTGTTAATTTTCAGGCGTAGTAGATGAATTAATTGTAGAGCAAGTTCCACAGCACAGACCTCTCTGTATGTTGTTACCATCCATTTCCTTGCCACAGTCTGATGCTGACAACAGGCCAAGCCTTTGAAAGATCTCCAAACTCTTCCACAGAGTCAAGGGCAAATGATGACAGGAAAGGCTCAAGCAGTTATCACTGTCAAAATGAATGAGAAAAGAGGAGGGACGGTAGGTGGATTAGGAAAGGTTTCATACTACTGTGATGATCAGAGCCATGCAGCAATGAAAGCCAGACAAGTAAGTACATAGATGGATCTGCTTTCTGATTGATGCATTGTTTGTGCAGGTCAGTTGTAAGTAAGGGACAGACCGCCGTGTTTTTACAGGAGCAGTGGTAATTGTGCCTGCAGTCATCTGCACCAACCCTGCTGGTTCGAAGCCAGCTACTAGCATTTTTTCACTGATACCAAGAACGGCACTGTAACACTTCCTTTAGAAAGTTACTGTTTTAACAATAAAACATGCTGAGTGACCTCCAAAAAGTTAGGTGTGTAATTTTAAAACCTCATTTAAATAGTGAAGATCAATCATCTAAATACCTCAAAGGAGCTCAGTCTCTGGCTAAACTGCTATGCAGTTTAACATCTACCTCCTCACCCCCAGCCCCATGCACGCACACACACAAACAGAAACCCCTCTGAAAGAAGAAAGTTTCTCTGGGATGTGTAACTGCATAGGCTTAGCAAGGGATCAGGCCAAAAGGAAAATCTCTGTGCACGGGTCATTTCTCTTATTGATACCATTTCAAATCTAATTGAAACATTCTTTGGAGAAAGCCGTGCTACCCACCCCTTCAGCTTTGATATGGCTTTTTAATCAGCGGACATTGTTATTTCACAATGAACATGGAAAGCATTTAAAACATTTTCTAAATGGAGTGCATTACTTCTGACCCCAGCCAAAAGACCACATTAAAAGGAGTTCAGTGGAATTCACTCTTTACAGTCTTCTGGGTTTGAAACATTGGTGCACATGTGGAATACGGTAAAACATGGGTCTACTGGTTGCAACGGTTTAAGCAATGAGCTGACTTAAAAACTGAGCAAGATCAGCACTCGCTGGTGAATCCCTGCCGTGCTCCAGGGAGGTTTGATGCGAGTGTCATGCCTGTCCCCGGGTGACAATGTGGGTGCCTCTGTCCCATCAGGTTGAGACTGGGCAGAGCTCGCACAGCTCTCATGGAAGCCAGATAGGAGTGAGCACAGCAATCTGATCCCAGCGGGGCGGTGAAGTGTGGCAACCAGATTAGTACTCCATAGACTGGCTCTTGGGGGCGGTGAACCCAGCACTCTTCCACTGCTTGCCTTTTCCCCATTCATCCAAGACAGTGACTGATCTTACCCCCCACTGCCATTCTGCAGGCTGTCACAACGCCAGTAAGCCACACATGGGAAGAAGCGCAAGTTTGTCCTTGTGTTGGTTGTGCATTGGGGATCGTAGATGAGCCCTTAATGCCTACCTCGTTTTATATTTTAAGATATATTTCTTGCTTGTAAGAACACAGAAGAAAAGATTAAAAGTGGGATATGACTGAAATGATGCACTGGGTCAAAGCACTTTCATCCTTTTGCCCCAGTCTGTCGTAACATTTTTAAAAATCCCATTCTACCCAGGTACATTCAATTACAAAAGTGACCAGAAATAAATCAAACTTAATTAGTTTAAGATATATATATATAAAAAGCAAAACACAAACACAAACCACAGAATTTATTAGATTAAGATGATTGGATCTAAGAGAGGCTGAAGCCTAAAGTTGGCGTATCATTATTTTAGAGGAATTCAATGCAATCTTAATTGCTTACTTTAGAGAAGCAGACATTGGTGAGATACAGTGCCTGTGAAGTGACAGAAGAAATGTTTTGGCTGCTCTTTGATGTAGAGTTCAGCTGTTCTGGTTTGTAAATATAACAGAACGAAAGGATATTGTACTCAACCCACTTCAATCAAGCAAGACACTGTGGCGTCTAAACTGCCGTTCTTCCATTGCTGAAGCTGCTGCTCAGAACAAAGGCATAAAGAAAGTGAGAGAGGCGGAGGGAGCGACAGGGTGGGAGAGAGAAAGAGGCTTCTACATCTCTAATAATTAGCAAAGAACTGCAGTGTTTAGCCAGGAAATTATGGTACATATGCTGTCCACTTGTTCAGGACCCCTGTATCGTGAGAACAAGCAAACATTCATCATCCACAGATGTCCGCCAGGCCCAGGTGACTGAAAATTCAATGCACAGGCTTCTCACAATGGGTCGAATGCTAATTGGGTGGCTTGGGGAGATTAGAGTAGCCCTGGAGCTATTGTCTATCTGCAAAAGTCTCACAGACAATAGGGAAGTCAACAGTGTCTTTGTAAAGCTCTGCTTAACTGATGTTTATGAGAAAAATTAGGACAAGTAAATAAATCAAAAAATACCACCAGACCCTCTTTTTATTTTCCTTTCCTAGTTGTGAGCTAGCTGGTTACTGTCTTTTCCTTTTCCTTCCTGCATAACTTCCTATAAATAGGAAATAGAAGTAGGGGAGGGGAGACTGAGAGCAGGTGGGAGAAGAGAAATTGTATATGAACTAAATCAGGAAATCAGAATGGGTGATGGGAAGCATATTTAGCCTACTGAATGCTTCAGAAATGGAAGTAGGTTTTCGTAGTGCACTCCAAAAAAAAAAAAAAAAAAAAAAGACAAATCCCAAACACGATGTGTTTATTTATAAAGTTAAAATCAGGGCAGTTTGAGAGATAGGCTTGAAATCCATGAAAGTGGATTTTGCTCCCGTGTTTGGTTTTGTCTTGTCCTTAGAAAATCTTTGTTTCTGCAAGTGTGAAATAGGTTGGATTTTCCTGATCCAAGCTCTGCAGAGGACTCTGAGCTCTGTAGATGTATTTTCCCTTCCCCAGAACAAAGAGCTGTATCACTACAGACCTGCTGTTAGGTGGTTGGGTGCACCAGACTTGGATTATTTCACATTGGTCAGCACTGCCAGATCTTCTCAAGTTTATTCCCTAATGCGGAATGCTGGACCTATAAAACTGCACTTGCCAGGGTTTTGCAGTCATGGGTAGCATGTGGGACATAATATACACCTGTTCTGCTTGATATTCCTTTTGAGTTTCAGGTTCAAATAAACCTCAAATCTCAAAGTAAAACAGCTGAATCCTCTTGTCTTTGACAGGGATTTGATAGGAACAGTCCATATTTCATTAAGTGGACTACCACAGTGGTGAATCAGGCTTGAGGAATTTACTATTAATTTCACTGGGATGGTACTGGTGTGTAATTATGAGATGAGTGAGGATGTACTGACTTCAGCTTTTTTTCATTGATCTGCAGCATGTGTTTAGGGAGAAGTCTGCGTGTGCTAAGTGAGGCTGTGAATTGCTATCTAGCTGTTGTGCGAGTGCTTCATGAGGACACTTTCAGCACACATCGAATGTGAGATTGTTTGTCTTACTTTCAAAAAGAAGCATAAAGCACCGTTTTGCTCAGGCACCTTTTTCTGCCCTTCAGTGTGGGGGATACTGAAGAGAAGAAAATATGGTGTAAGTCTCTACTCAGTCATATAGTTTCTTTTTTAGGGAGGCAAACCCTACACTTGTATGGGTTTCACCCCAGTATTGCCCAGGTTGAAACTTTGAAACTTAGCAAAGATGTCTTGAAACTCTGATGAGGTTAGCTGAAAAGTCTGCCAGCATCAGCTAATCTTTTTGTGGAATCTGGACCAGTTTCCAGTATAAAAAAGAAAACCAAAAACCAACCAACCCAAACGCCAAACAGGGTGAATTCCCCTTGCCTTCAGGCTTCATTATGGAAGTTTTGCAGAGCTCGAGGAACTATGTATTTTATTGTTCTCTCAAATCTGCCCTTTCTAAATCACCTTATTCTGATTTAACTGCAAAAGGCATTACTATTTTGGGTTCTTCCTATGTTAAAACTGAAGCAGTAAGCTAGGGACTTTCATAAGAGACTGTACTGAAATGTCAACAGATGGCTTGCTAATCATGTTAAAAAAATACTCATTCCTTTTCTAAAATGGCATTTTTTTCAGTAAGTAAATCAGAAAGGAATGTTTATGATATAAAACATATTACTCACAACGTCTTTTAATTATCATACTTAATCATCAAGGTCAGGATGATAATTGTTTCTAAAAATTAACACCTCATTTTTCTGAGATGCTTACCAAAATACATGGTCAGAAATATGAATTACTAGTGTGGAACCCAGTTAGGAAAATGCATCTTCTGTTCACTAAACCAAATGTATACTTAAATACCATGAAGCCCTTTAAAACTAAATACCTATTTAAGGCACAGTCTAATTAGTCCACTCACTGCCTAGTAAAAGCATACAGTACCATATGCCCTAGAATAGGGTGCCATGTGGGTGTTCAGCAATGACACATATTTGCAAGTACTTTATTATGAGATAACGCAGTGCCATTAATATATCTTAAACATGAATGTTTTTTGTAACCTATTGGAGACAACTATGGTTGGCAGTTAACACAAACTACCATGCTATCTTGGCAGCAACTGCACTTTATTTGTAGAGGGATGAGCAATTCATATGGACTACCTTATATCATTCATGCTACCACACAGCAGCACTTTGAACATGTTCAGACTGTTGAAGCCTTATCTTCTGCCTAGAGACATGTTCTCTCTTTCCTTCTCTTTTTCTTGGTCCCAGACTAGCCCTTGGTCCCAGTCCTGTTCTGGAGGTTACTTTGCAGTCATGATAGCCTATATTATAAATTGCAGGGTGCAATGAAACTATTTATTTCCCTTAGTGAAATCCTTTACTAGGATCTCCAAACAGCAAATAATAGATAGACTAAGGTTCTGAGATTCATTGTTTTTAAATCCAGGAGAATTATGACAATCTTGCTCTGTGGTCATCCAAATGTGGTTCTCTGGTAAAATGTTGCCTACAGAGCTTTCTACCAATATTTGTGTCAGCAAGAAGCTGCTGATGCTTTGAGTTACACAGCATAATATCAGTTAAGTTGACCACAATCCAGAATGGCACAGGCCTTAGAACCACAGCAGAGAATTTCTGTATAATGCCTGTAGCTCATGTATAACCTACAGTGTATCTTTTAAACTGATATACAGTTTTGATTCAAGGACTCCGAGCCATGGAAAGTCTAGAATTTTCCAGGTAAAAAGTAGTGCAGTGGAATAAGGTAGTAGGCTTGGACATTAGGAAAAGGTTTACACTGAGGTGGTGGTTGGTCTCTGGAACAGGCTCCCCAGGGAAGTGGCCATGGCACCAGACCTGTCAGATTCAAGGAGCGACTGGATGATGTTCTTAGTCATATAGTTTAGTTTTAGGTATGAGGAGCAGGGAGCTGGACTTGATCCTTATGGGTCCCTTCCAACTTGAGATATTCTATGATTCTAAGTTTTGTGTGAGAGTTAGCATAATAAAAGTTTATTTTCATTGATTTGTGAATTAGTATTAACTTGTCTTCATTTTTTTTTTTCCAGAGGCTTGCAGCCTTCTGTGTGTTCTGATTTAGTTTTGAAAACTCTTCTCCCACATGTTCTCTAGACAACCTACAGTCTAAGTGCAGATTCACTTCTGGGCTGAGACCTCACATTGAAAACTAGTGTTTTATCATTTTTCCCACCATTTACATTGTTTTCCAGTAGATTCTGTTCAATTAAGAAGATGTAATACTGCAAATAAAACTAAACCAGCATACACATTTTTAGAGATAATCACACAGCACAGCACAAAATGAAACAAAAAGGAATCTTTATATGAAACAGCTGCTTACAGGAAACACTATGTATAATCTTTGGGCATATCAAAATTTCAGCTCAAGTTAGATTCACTCAAGGAGCTAATGTGTGGGAAAGAGACATGACAGAGAGAGACTCTACATTTCCAACGCTCATTTACTGCAGAAGTGAATGTAGTGTAAGACTCTGTACAGTTACTGAAAATATTAGTGAAGAAGTAAAGAGTAGGAACATGGTCTTAAAGCCTGATGCATGTACTGTTTTCAAACTGAAGAGTAATAATAGAGGAACAACACTAGAACCTACCGATCTGCTAACATAACATGTTTTTTCTGGTGAATAAGTAGGCTTGTATTGGCAAAAAGCCTGATGCTGCACAGAGAGTGGAGTAAGAGCTGCTCTGGAGAATACTGATGTCAGCTCAAGTCTTTGCATGTATTCCCCTGGGTTTGTGATGCAGGTAAAATCACAGAGAAATCAAAGATAAAATTCTTAATTCAGATTTCACATTTTTTAACTCTGAGTATGGACTTCAGTGAAGTGAC
Organism: Haliaeetus albicilla; assembly: GCF_947461875.1. Classification (NCBI taxonomy): domain Eukaryota; kingdom Metazoa; phylum Chordata; class Aves; order Accipitriformes; family Accipitridae; genus Haliaeetus; species Haliaeetus albicilla. The sequence continues at coordinate 15,526,293 of NC_091487.1, read as the reverse complement.
TCTTGATTTATGTATATGTAAGTGGGGACAACTGCTAATCTATGATGGAGTAATCACAAAGGTAAAAAGCTTCCAGCTGAGGAAGATGGATGTCTCAGGGACCAGAAGGGCTACCAGTAACTGGCCAGTTTATTGTGCTTCCACAGATAACCATGCAGACCAGCCTCTGTGAAATTTGCTTCCAGATTTTTCTGCTGTGCTTGGAAGGATGTCACTGAAGATGCAAACCTGTGGGGCTTTTTTTCTAAAATGTGAACAGCAAAACTGGGTGATGGAAATACCTTGCTCCTTTCAATTATGCTACCTTTTATCCTAGTGGGTATTGTACAAGTCCTAGTTTTTAGGATATACAAAAATAAACGACCAGTGACAGCTAGTGAGTGTGGTTTAGCTGATAGGGCAACTGGAAAACTGGGTTTTATTTCAAGCTCTTTTACCAAAACATTTGAGTGGAAGAAAACATTTATTTTTCTTTGACCCCAATAACAGTCTCTAAGATAAAATCTCTTGTAAGAAAGGACTATCTTTTGCGAAGTATGTGGATAGCACCTCTCACACCAGAGTTGTGATGTCAGTCAGGGTCTCTGTGTGCTCTTCTGACTGAAAACTAATTAATAGTATTGAGCTTGATATTTTCACATTGTTTAAAGGTTAGAAACTTTCTACTGTAAACGCACAGTTGAGCATTTTGGTGTCATTTTTTTTAATAGAAGTTCAGCAACAATCCTCAGGCTTTTCTCTCCTATTTCTTAAAAAAAGATTTTAAAATTGATGTAGAAAATTATAACTTGATCTTAAAAATATTCCATTGTGACAGGAGGACAGATATCAGTGTCTTTTTGTTATGTGAGTTATTGAAATTTGACATCCTTTGAGGAATATTTTTCATAACCCACTGTTTGCTACCCTGTCTATCCAATTATTTAGAACAAGCAATCTGTCATTTTATTGTTTCCTTCCAATTATGTAACTTTGGTGACAGTCATGGCAGAGTATCCTCTGTAAGTAAAATCACTTCTCACTGTGGATTCCAAGGGCTGAAGAGTGTGTGTACATGTGTGTGCATTGTGCAGAAATGGAGTGGAGGTGGAAATATTAAAAAAGGACAGTTAGTGAGTGTCATTTAAACACTGCAGAAGATCTGAAAGGAAAACAAAATGTGTTTTCCCGATTCTCAGTTTTCAGAAGCAGAATAGGTATAACCTGTGCAGGTAGTGGACGCTCTACTGCAAATACCGAAGTGATGACCACACTCTCTATCCCACATAATTATATAGCAGTTTCATGTATTCAGCCTAAAAAATGCCCACAGTGCTGTGAAGAGAACCTGTTCAGTTTTCAGGGTGACCATTCTGTCTTTCTGTCCATCTGAGATATTCATTTATTGATTCAGCCAGAAAGAGGGCCAGTCCTTTGGAGCAGGTATCAGATCAGACATATTTATTAAACAGTGAGGGACAAATAGGGTCCTCAGTTACAGCACATTGCTCCCTTCAACTTCAGAAGCAGTTGCACAAGGTGCCAGGAATGAAGCTCTCTCTATCATTTTCATTTAGTGACTGATAGAGTCAGACTGGAATTTTTCAGATTTATATAATAAATTTGAAACTGGAAGCAAGTCACTAGGTTGTGCCGTCTTTGTTGCCGACGGAGGGAAGGGAAAAGCATTCGAGTGGCAGTTGGGTCCAACACCAGTTAGCTAGTCAGAAAGTAGAGAACAGCAGTGAAGCTGGGAAGAAACAGCATGCAAACAGCTGCAGTGTGAGAGAGAATAAATGAGTGTCAGTGGTGTTAGATGGTAGAGCTGTATGAACACTTTCACACTCAAAGCAAAATTGTCAAGTGATCGTGTCCAATTGGGCATGGATTTCTTATTATATCACTGCAGTACTACAAGCTGTACTGGTTGCAGAGTCACAGAACCCTTAATTAAAGAAGCAGGGGAGAAAAAAAGAAAATTAATAAAATTATTCTTATTTGAGATCTTTGAAGAAGAACATGACACTCTACTCTAAACCTATGCTGAACAAAACCATGTAAGTATATGCTTATGCCCCAGTGAAGTCATGCTTAAGTGCTTTGTTGAATTTGGGCTTGAAATTTTCAACCATTTAAACTCAAGCTGCTTTGATATAGTATCTTTTTTTTTTTTCTTTTCCTTTTGTCTGAACATTCAATGTGATTCAGAGTCAGCATTGGCCAACCCAGTTCTTCTGTGTATCTCGCTTACAGTTATAATTTGTGAAGATGTTCAGGCTTTTAGGGGCACTTCAGCAGGAGCTGATAGCATGATCAGAGAAAGATCTAATGAATACAGACACTATTAGGGAGTCAAACTTTATCAACTTCACAGGGATTTTTTCAGCACATTATCTAAACTTTATTAAAAATCAGAATCTTTTATCTACTCTTTGGAGATGATTTCTCTAACTTGACAGTATACTCTAGCCCACCCCACCAGTATTTCTGCTAGACATTGCTCTTGCTTGGCCTGTGTACATCAGACATTTTCTAACAGAGTACGATAAACTCATTTGCAAACTGCTTACAATTTTCTTTACACCAAATTTCAAGAAGATTGTGAGGTATTTTTAAAAATGGTTCAGAGAAATTTTATGACTCTGTTTTCAATGTCAGTTCAGTTCAACTGCCTTTCAAACAAACCACAAGTGAAAAACTGAGCAGCTCTGGATCCATTCTCCATGAAGACTTCTACGCTTTAGGATTTGTTCTCTCCCAGTCCTTCACCATAAGTATTTCAGCATATTCAGTATCCCCTCCTGTTTTTTTGCAGCTATTTGAGGAGCCCAGCTGGGGTGTCAAGAATAGATGTTGCCATCCTGCTTTGGAGATCAGTGACCTTTTTATATGAACAAATGTAGCAGGCCATTGACATGGACCACTAGGTCAACATGCTCACAACTTGTTGCAGATATTTGTGTCATTTTACAAAATAACTAAAGCCAGCAAATAAATCATAGTTATCAAAGCAAATAAAACCCAGGAGACTACTGTGCCCATGATGGTGCCCAGACCACCAAACATTACCTTGAATGAAATGTGAGGAATAGAGAGGCAAGGAAAGTTTGGGAACATAAGTCATGCTTGCAAAAGACACCACAGGAGTGATCAGTAGTTGCAGTAGTGTTTAAGAGGTACCAGCAGGAAAGGCACTGTGGGTATTACTATGCAAATGAGCACACTGTGAAGTCCAGTGGTTTCACAAATTGCCAGGTATTCTGGTATTGCTTGTCCAGCATTTTATGCTGAAATAGAGTCCTGCACCATTAGTACTAAATACTAAAATGACCTGGGACAAATTTTGAACCCGGTCTAAGTCCTTCAAAGCCAATGTAGTTATGATAAGAACGATTTTTATTGGTTATTTCTTTACTAATTTTTTCTATGACTGATAGTTCTGCTTTTGAACATGGTAGTAAATATGGAAAAAAAATTATCACCATGTTAAGAATGGGACAAATTTATATCTAAGCCAACATACAAGTCATGGCTATTACAGAAAAGCTTAACACTGGCTACAGTGAACTTGAGCCACAGATAACAAAACAGGACATTTCTCAGATCTCCTGGGTACTCAAACCAAAACATAATGCAAGTCTCACTCTATTTAAAAGAACTCTGGCTGGAAATTCTCCATACAGCAGAGATTTGCATGCTGAATGTAGATTTTCTAGGATATTTTTCCAGAAATCTGCATTTAGATAGAAGTATTTTACAAAGTCTAAACCCTAAGATTTCATATGTATCCTGGTCTTTATTTTCCATTCTCATTTCTCTGTGTGGGATGCAGGTAGGTAAAAAGAAGGAAGGTGGGGTTTATTTGACAGTTTTGGATATAGAGAATCCAGCACAAATTCCAGTGTATTAGGAAGACTGTAAAACATTCTTCTTCAAATCCTGAGCCCAAATGAACTAAACTTTTGTGATCCGTCAGCCAAATAGTTGACAAGTCTTCCTGAGGACCCTATTCACTGAGCCTTAAACAATTTGAACTTGGCATTTTCTTTCATCCTTAAAAAAAACCCCAAAACACAACAGTTTGGGAGGTGCTTAGTTAATACACTTGTCTTTTATATTCAAACTCCTACTATTTGTTGCTTACACTTTTACACACATTTAGAGAGCTACATAGCCCTCTGCATAAGTAGGCAGCAACACATTTCTGAATTCAGGAAAGAAAAATTAACCTTGGCAGATATGTTAAGGTACTAACTCAAATCCCTTACATTAGGTTTTCCATGATATTATAAATATTTATCTTGCATTTTTATTCCAGGCCATTCTCCTTCTCCAGACACTGTATGTCTCTTTAGCCTGCTCCACTCAAGTTTCTGTTGCCAGAGAAGCCTCAGGATTTATTTTTAATTCTGGAACTCTTTCTGTCCTCTTGCATCTCTAGCTATCAATCTTTTTAGGTGCTGTGCAGCTTATGATGTGACAATGATTTTGAACCCAGTTAGTGGCACAACTGATTCACATCGCAGCTTGTATCTACACACAGTGTAATCAATAGCAGTGCATCAAGTATGTGTGCAGACACGTACCTCGTGTGTGCCACAAAAAAGACTGGCAAACAGTCTTTAATGAACAAAATTCAGCATGCCTGCTTCAGGGAGAAATGCCATGAGCTGTCTATAAAACCAGTGGGTTACGTCTAGACTAGCAGCTATGTTCCCTGACCTCTACAGATGGAGAACCTTCCTGGAGACCTGTGTCACTTCCTTGCAAAGCAAAAGATAACTTCTTCATAAAGGAAGTGGATATTCTGTAGCTTCCCTCAGGAAAAAAACCAAACCAACCTATTGAGTGTTTTTCTAGGTAACAAATAAGGGTCTTTTCTCTCTAAATGATTCTTACATTTCTTCTTGGAAATTAATATTCCCTTCTTGTCTTCTGACATGCATGACTTCATAAAGTAATCCGTTGATATCTCTGAGCATATAAGAACTACGTGGCCAATCAAAAGACACTGTTTACATGTTAAAGGTGAGGGCCCTGAGTGGGAAGCAGTGTTTAGAGATCTGTTCTGTCTCTGGTTTTGCCATACTCTCCATCTCCAACATCACTCACTGACATCAGTATTGCAGTTCAAGTTGAACAGAGTAATTTATTCAGTATAAATCACTGTATATCTGTACTGAATATTTTCCTGGAAAGTCTAAGACTGGTTAAAGCACACATCTTCCTGTATGTCTGGCAAGTGAAAACATTTTTAATAGCATTAAGGTCTCTAACCTGGAAGGTGTTAAGTATTTTCAGCAATGTGTTTCGAGCCCTCAGTTTTGAGGATGATTGACGTCTTTTAGGATCAGGCCCTCATTTTTCACCTAAGAAATGAAATAACACATCAGTTTAATTTGAAGTGACTTTGCCATAAACCGATTTCTCTTTCAGAATGGGTTGGATATCAGCAGGATTAAATGTTCTGACTATAGAAAGAAATTCCCCTGAATGTAAGCTTTTAAATGCCCTTTCAAACAATGATCAGATGTGGAAAGCTGAGATCGGTTTTCTATGTGTGGCAGACTGGCAGCAACTGGACCTAGGCTTAGAGTTTCTGCCTTCACTAACAGAATTTTGTTAGTAAGTCTGCCAAAACCAGGAGACTGCTGGCAGCTTTGGTGGAAAGTGGAGAATTCAGTGGGTTTTCGTCATCCCAAAAGGTTTGCACTTATGAAGCTCTCCCTTGTATAATAAAGTCCATTTGTCTGATGTAAGAGATTTCAACAGCTTGTCAATGTTCTGCAAGAAGCAAGAAGAAATGGTTCAGTTGATGCTCTATGTAGAGGTAACAAAAATGCAGAAATGCCATTCTCTGTGTTCTTCTGTTTGTTTGGTGTATCAGGGAAATGTAAGCAGAGTGAGAACGTAATTTAATTCGAGGTCAGCCACAAACATTATGTGAGGCCTCATAGAATGAACAAATGAATAATAAACAAAATTAAAAACATCTATTGCTGTCTTTATAGTCTGTTTTTTTGGCACACTGCATTGTGGAAAGTGCTACAAATTACAGTTTTGGAAGGCCAGGTTCTTTGTATGTTATTCTGTTTATTGATACTACTCAGGGCTGGGGAGAGAAGAGATGAACCTGAGAATAGGAAGGTTTAGAATTAGTATCATCAGGAAAACTTTTTGATAGGGAAGTCTGTTCAACTCTTTTGAAAATGCTCCCAAAGGAGGGGACAGAAGTCTGGTTGCTTGCTTCAAGTTAAACTTCAAGCGGTCAAAACGCTCCAACGTATAGCACTGGGACATTCTGTGCTGTTGCGTCCTTTCCAGCTCTAATTTCTATAGGCTATCAACTATGAGTTCTTGCCACTCATGTACTTGGGAGGGTAGAATTTAACCTGATGGTTATATGCAAACATTTAAACAGAAACCATTGAATCATTTTACAAAGAGTAATACTGGTGTGTCCTAGAAAATGAGAAACCTATAAAAAGAGACCAGGTATTAGGACTTTTTTTTTTTTTTTCATTTGGAATTGGTGTCGAACAGCTCACTAAAGTTTCTGAAGAGTTTTGTGGGCTGATGTGCCTCATGTACGTAAATATTATCGGACAAAGCTCATGTGTATAAATATTCCCAGACTTGGACTCATTGCCAGTTCAAATCCCTTTATATTGCTCTTTTCCTTATGTAGATCCAATATTCCCACTGCACTCCAGCAAAGCAAAGATTTCTATTTATAGTTTCTCTATTCTATATTTGTTATAATGAATATGAATAACATAAGCTCACAGAAGTTATTAATACTATTGCTGTTACGTGCATAGCAACTGCATGGTCCTGCTCTCCCAGGCATTCAGATGCAAAGAACAAGAGGAAACTGTTTATGTGTCTCTACTTCATGAAAATATACCAGCATCTGGGCACCCAAAGTGATGATGCCTGGATTGCTCTTAGTTGTATGTGAAAAAGCTCTTTTTTCCATTGGTACACACTGTGTATCACTAGTGTTCCCATTATGTATCAGGGGCTTCTCGAACATTTCATGTTACACCTATGAATATTGACTAACAGCACTATATCAACATTGTCAAAAGCCAATCCTAATATTTGACAACATCAAAGGGAGATAGGATGTGTTTGCTCTGATGGAGCTTGGACATGAGGGATGATGTATAGAAAAAAGGAATGGAAGGAAAGAAGCCCTTGATATCAAAAGACTAACATTTAATGTTCTTAAATCTAACATTAACTATTAGTGAAGTTGATTTAAGTAAAGCTGAATGTTCAACATAGCACATTCTTAATGTGTCTCTTTAACAGAAGCAGTTTGTGATATTGTTGAGATACTGTATGCAAAGAACAAATAAGGGTGGTTTGTTTGGGGTTTTTTTTCCTTCTTTTTTATTCTTCTGAAAGAGTTGCAGAAACCTGGGCTGAATGGTCTTTCTTAATGTAAGTCACTGATTAATAAAATGTGTTATAATAGGTGTGACATGCACTTTAAGACTTTCAAAGCTATGTAGTCTCCCATTAATTCAAGTGCAAATTGGAATATGGTTACATTCTGTTGAAATAAAGTGACTGAGACTTCAAGAGTCCCATTTTACTTACATTTATGAAGTTTGTGATAATTCACCACAGCAGCAAAAACTGGCAAGAACAGAGAGATTCAATTTGGTCTCTCTCTTTCTCTCTCTCTCCCCCCCTAATGCTTAATAAATTTTCCAGAAGAGAGATACACATACTATATTCTCAGGACTGTTAGTTTAAGAAATGTACTGCTTGCTTTTTCCTTTTATAAATTAATTACAGTTGAACCTTCTACTAAATCCAGAGAAAATATTTCTGTTTGTAAAAAGGTTTTTCATACATTATGGTCTAATCCGGTATGATTTAACTGTGGCCATGATCTTTTTCTCACACTGTGGAAAACATGATTTCACTACAAAAACTTTTTTTTTTTTTTTCTGATATATTGTGTCTTTCTGGCAATATACCAGTCATTGAAGTTGTTTACTTTTTGTCATCGCTTTTCTTGGTCAGATAATACTTGTGTGGGGACAGTCATGAGGAAGGGCTCAGCTTAGTCCTATTGAGCCTAAGAGCCTTTAATCCGCCCATTCTAGGTAATGAGTTTGTGCCACTTGTGTTTTGTATGTCTCTAGTTGTATGTTTTCCTCATGCTTTTCTGGGTGCAATCCAATCAATGTTTAATTTCCCAAACTGGCCCAGTGAGAAGATTTATTTCATTGTGTTTGTCCTGCAAACAATATTCATTCTGAAGTTTCAGGAAAGGTTATTGAAACACTTCAGGGAAAAAAAAATGAGCAAGAGAAGAGGTTTGCTTGAGCATTCATTTGAATATGCATGTTAAGAATCTCTTCAGATCCTGGGACAGGCTGAGATTTCAAAGTGCATAAGAAGGGTATTAACTGAGCTGGTGCAATGGCTGCACAAGATAGTTGATGTTTATAGGCAGTTGACTCACAAACAAGAAAAAAAAATACTTAGGAGGAGAAATGTACATAAACCAGTGACCAGCTGTGGCTGCCATATCATTCCTTGAAATCAGAAAGCAAGGTAAATCCAGCCATACTTTAGAGACATCATTGGATAGTGCCTAAAATAAGTGAAGGCTTTAAAAATTGTGCCGGAGACTGACCTTCCATAATCTTGTGCATTTAATCTAATCTGTTGATCTCATTACACTGCACCTGTCATACCTGGCATCGGTGGATCAGGGAAGTAAAAAAGGTGGTTTAAAAAAAAATGATGAAGGCATTCTAATAAAAAAAGCCTCAAAGTCCTATTTTGCTTTTTTATTCATGTCCTTGCTAAAAATACATTGCAGTTACATAACACTTTCCACAGGAGAATCTCCGACGCTTCACAGATTTGAACATAGCCTCCCAAAGTGCTGGTGAAATAGCAGGCAATGCTCTGCCCATTTCTGCCCTGAGTAAATGAAAGCAAAGGAAGTTGCTTGTCTCTTTTTTGACAACAGAAACCTTGTGAAATGAAACAAGGAGAAGCCCACTAAAGAGAAATTCCTTTATAATTTTAGTCAAAGTTTGGAATGTTAAAAAAGTTCTCATATTTTTAGAAATCAAAAATATTTAGACCTGGACACGTGAAATTTTACTAACTTTTACAATTGACAAAATTCATGGAAGAACTGTGAGACTGGGAGCGGCACTCCAGGCTCCCACTCTCTCGCTCCAAAGGATGTGTAATCCTGCCTTTATATCAAATGTGTAAAAGAAATGAGGAGAACAAGGAGATCCTGCTGGGCTATATTGTACTGCTTTGCAGCATATATGGAAGGTACAGCAGAGGCAGAGGTTATGCCACTGTTAGAGAAATCTGTTTTCACAAAGGGCTGTGTTTCATAATGAGACAGTAGACTGGAACAGAGCAAAATGTCAATGCCTTCTTCATTTAGCTGGAAATACTTTAAGCAGCCTGTAAGCAATTATTTTATTTGGTGGGTAGATATGTAATTGCACTATATAGTTTTTAAGCATGAAGTCTAAATAACCCCACATGAAAAGGAAAAAGTCCTTTTTAGTGGTTATGAAAATAAACTGTTAAGCACCCAGCAGTGAAAGGGTCAAAATGATTGTATTAACTGAACTCTCCTGAGGACATAAGTTGTTTACAGTATACGTTTAAAATAATATTCCTGGCTAGTCAGGCTTTCCCTCAGGATAATGCAATTACAACAGTAACAGAGGATTAATTAAAGACTCTCCCATAGGTGTTGCTAGAGATCTTGAATCGACCAAAGGGGGATACATTACCAACTCAGCACAGAGGTGAACAGACCAGAGCTGTTCGAAATAATTAGTTAGGCACAAGGGCAGGGTTGAGCTTTTTGCCTCATTTATCTGATTTTGATTAATACTATAATTTCTTTTTTTTTATGCAGAAGAGGCATATTGGTTCCCATTTATGTATGAGACATGAATAAGGAAGATCAAGCTCCTGAATAAAGAAATCAATAGAAAATAAATCTATTCTGGTCCAATGTCAAGTAGGATATAATTTTCTTTTATTTTTTTTTCTTTTTTTTTTCTTTGATACCTGGTTTAAATGCTTGGCACCAAGGGGTAATTTTTCTGCCACAAAGGGAACAACAGTCCTGCTCATGCACAATGCATGGAGTGATGCAGATGCATGACAAGGAACAACTGCAACATGATAGAGTATTAGAGCTTGAGGCTAACCTCCCTGTTTTTTGCCTTCAGGATCATCCCTGCATGTACTTGTGAAGTCCTGATAGAAGCTGAGTCATAGTTCTCAATTTGGCAAGGCCACTAATTTGGAATTACGAGGATAAAGTTGAAAAAATGAAGGTACTCCCGCCCTCCAAATGTCTTTTTAAGCCAGAAAAATTATAGCGATCCAGAATGTGTTATTTTGCATAAATGGTTATTTTGGTATGTCTCTGTCTTGAGGTTCCTGTTGTGGATGAACATCTCATCCAACAGAAAAGATAGCGTGCAAAATTTATATGAAGAGTACAGAAGTCTGCATCACAAATGAGTGAACACTGATCTCAAATGAGGTGTACCGGGGAGATTTGGGCTAGATCCCTCATGCATCATAACCTGTCAGCAGACTGATTGTGGGCTGTAAAGCTAAGCTTAAAGTTTCTGGGGCTGTTCTGAGTGTGTATGTCCTGAGGTGTGTTAGGAAAACCTCCCATTCAGATGTTATACATTTATCACATTTTTTTTCCATATAAAAACTGTACAACAATCTCAAAAGAGAAGATTGAAATAAATCACATAATCATTTATTTAGAACCTGCATGAAAAAATATATATCTCATGAAAAAAGTGCCGATCTCTTCATAGTGAATGTTTTATTCTCAAATCAAGGAACATGAAGTCAGATTCTCATATGGGTCATACTGTGTATGTTAACCCTATCTGAGGGTCTGACCTATTTTAAAGATGTGGGCAATCTCTTTTTTCTGACTGGATTTATTTTGTCATAAACAATGAATTTGTCTGAAAGATGGTAGAGTAAGAAAAAATGAAAATGAATTTATGTAACGTACATATTTGCTGTTTATTAAGTTTTCTTTCAGATATTGTAAATATGAAGCTTACAATAATAGAATACATTCCATTTATTTAGCCACGAATATGAAGGAAATTCTAAGATGTTCCAAACTTCCTTAATGAGTAGGGGCACTGTGACTTTTAATTCCTGAAGTAGCATGAAAGAAAGAAGTCTAAGATGTTATAAATGCATTTTTCAAATAAACTCAAAATTTCAGAAGAGTTGTATCAGTTTAACAGAGAGAAGTTAGGTTTATTTGTGAAGGAAGTCTTAGGAAAGTGTTGCCCATTTCACTGCAGGAAAAAAACACCTCTTCATTGATATCGTGGCAGGTTTAGTAAAGAGTATTCAGGAGAATATTGCAAGGAGAAAACAAAGAACTTGCCAAGGAAAACATTAACTCAATATCTACTGTACCCATAATTTTCAAAGGCAACAGTTAGTAATATGACCCTGGTAGGTTGTTATGTGCCATCACGTTTCACAATTGCCCCTTGATAAAAGGGATACTCTTCACTGAGAATTGGAAATCATGTATGTTCATATAAATGTACTTTTTAACTGATTCAGGAGAGTAGAGTATCCTAAAAGGACACAGTTGTGTCCCACTGATGGAGTACTGTTCTGTGCGCATTTCTGGACCTGTGCAAGTGGCAGATTTGCGTGCCGTAGCAGCTGTACCTCGGAGGTTTTCTTACGGCTCTGTTTCAGATCTTTACTTTGTACTGCACATTTACACGTACCTACCAATGCCTCCAGGACTGATTGCACTGCTCAATATGTGAGCAGTGTGCATTGCAGTTTTGACCTGCCTGCCAATACTGGAAGCACGCGGCAGCTGTGCGCTTGTGGGGAGGCTTCATTGCTCACATATGAACCTTATGACTGCAGAAGATGTGCATAAAGCTGTGCATGTGGAACTTGTTTTGATACAGGCAGGACAGTGCAGCCAGGTAATAGCTTTCTCTTTTTCTTTTCTGTAAATTTTTGCATTAGTTCCATAAATAGGCTCTTGCGGATACCGTAGATTCTGTTATAGCCTACTGGAGGTCCCTTTAGTAGCTGTCACTAGATGGTGCTAGCTGTATAAGAGAGGTGTCCCCCTCTTTTCCATCTCTGATTCAGACCTCGCTCTGTCAAGGACCCCGAGTGATTTGGCTCAATGCAAGAGATGCGTTTCCAGAGTAGCTGCTTTGTCCCTAAAGGTTAATAGGTCAACAGGGATTCATTAGGGAATTGCCAGAGGTTTGGATTTACCTTGCATGTCTACATGGATTTCTTACAAACACAAAGGAGATCTCTTGTTCTGGCGGTATTTTCAAGGGAGTTTAAGATAGGCAGACAACCACTGTTTTATTTTGGCATTCTGTCATCTTTGCCCAGAAGGAGGTTTGTCCTTTATCAAGTCTGCTAGAAACTAATCTTCCTTCTCACCAGTACAGGATTCTCCTACATTCTTGTTCAAAAGCCAACCTGGCAGAGGGCTGGGGGGACTGAGAGTGACTGGCCATAGGAAAGGTGGAAAGGGGAGCACTGCCTTTGCCCCACATTTAGTGCAGTTGCTTGGAGCTGATTCAGATGGTTCCTTTGACTCCTAGCAAGTATGGAAGCAGGTCTTAAAAAGGGGTCTTTTCCTCAGAAAGTGTGTGGAGTAGGCTCTGGACTGAGGAAGGTGGAAAGTATATGGAGGGTGGGAGAGGAAAATGAGTGGAAGGACTAGTTAGGAAACAGCACAAATTGCGTTTTCCCTGCTGTGGCTTTTCGTCACTAATTTTAATGGCATCCCACTGAAAGACAAAACCTTCCTGAGACCAAACCTTCATGCCCTTGGCCTCAGGAAGAGTTTATCTGAAGAAGGCACCAGTCAAAGACATTGGGTTTTCACCCTTAGTAATAAAAGCCTTTCCCTTCTGGTGAAAGAAGGGCACATTGCTTTCAAATGGGGAGAGATGCTAAGTGCAGTGACAATTGTTTCCCAGGGAGAAGGATTCGGCAGGAAGCCAGTATTTAATCACAGAGCCACATCACATCATTACAGAGCGTCACTCAGTGCAACCACTTGATGCAGTGCACCGCACCTCTGTAGCATAATGCTGGCTCCCTGCCAACAATTTAGAGAAAACTGCTATCAGCTTTTATAATTGCTTCCCTTGATGAAACAACCCAGTGAAATGGCAGGGCTAGAATGGGGACGAAAGGGAGAGTTATGAGACCACAAAGTTCCCAGACTTCCAAGTTGCACCTATTAGCCAGCAATTAAATTACTGGCCAACTTCAGAAGTCCACCACAATTGGCACTAATTGTCGGCCTTGCTGGCAGTCTCCTCAGAGAGGCCAAGGATTAAATGTATGTAAAGATGGAGCAGCTCACTGAATCCCTAAAATGATGCCTTTGGGCAATATTTGACCATTCTGCACACATCCTGTAGCTGAGCTGATGACTTAGCATAACACAGCACTATATATACATGTTTACTTTATCACTGCAAAAACACCATTGGTCATACATGGAAAGAAAAAGCCCACTAGAATGTTTAAGACAACATGTACTCTCCCACATGTTGCATCATTGACACATGAGCCAGCAATGTGCCTTTGCCACAAAGAAGGTTGAAGGTATCCTGGGCTACATTAGACAAAGTGTTTCCAGTGGGTCGAGGGAGGTGATCCTTCTCCTCTACTCAGCACTGGTGAGGCCACACCTGGAGCACTGTGTCCAGTTCTGAGAGAGATATCCCCAGTAAAAGAGAGACATGGAGCTACTGGAGGGAATCCAGTAAAAGGCCATGAACATGATTAAGGGACTGGAGCATCTTTCATGAGGAAAGGCTGAGAGAGCTGGGACTGTTCAGCCTGGAGAAGAGAAGGCTCAGGGGGAATCTTATCAATGTGTATAAATATCTGAAGACAGGGTATAAAGAAGACAGAGCCAAGCTCTTTTCAGTGGTTCCCGCTGACAGGACCAGGGGCAATGGGTACAGCTGAAACATAGGAGTTTCCGTCTGAACATCAGGAAACACTTTTTCACTGTGAGGGTGACTGAGCTGCACAGGTTGTACAGAGAAGTTATGGAGTCTCCGTCCTTGGAGATATTCAAAAACCATCTGGACATGGTCCTGGGCAACTGGCTCTAGGTGGCCCTACATGAGCAGGAGGGTTGGACAAGGTGACCTCCAGAGGTCCCTTCCAACCTCAGCTGTTCTGCTATACTGTGATTCTGTGACATTCATGGTACAATATTCACAAGTGTGAAAAAAAAAAAAAAGACCAAGATCATGACTGAAATAGGCAAAGAATCAGTTTTAAAACCACAATTCCCTTTCTTGGTCCTATTCATCTAAATCTTAAGCACATGCTGTTAAGTGTGTAAGAGCATGTACTGATTCAGGCTAAAGCCTGAACATTAGTCTATTAGGACTGCTGTTGCATCTACAACAGTGGTGAGTAGAGGATACAGAGGAAACAAAAAAAGAACAGGGTTTATACAAAGGGATCCTCCCCCAAGTATTCCTGCCCAGCTTCTCGTAGACATAATCTGAGGAATTTCATGAGCCTGGGATTGCAACTGCCCCACTGAGTTTAATAGACACCAATGGTCCTATCATCCATAAATTTGTCTAATCTGTTCTTAACTGCCTTTTTACTTTTAGCTATCTTTACCTGATATGACAATGAGTTTCACCATTTAATTATTGTGCTGTGTGAAAACAAACTTTCCCTTTTGTGCATTTTAAGCCTGCAGGCTGAGAGTTTCCTTGGTTCATTGTAGCATTCTCATTCAAATCAAGAGGAACAAAAATGACTCAGCTCCACATGGTTTTGGATCTTTCTGTGTTTTAATCACCCGCATATAGTGTCACTGTTGTCATCCTTGCTGCAGTAGCCCCCCAGGTGGCCTAACGCTGTATGCCCACTGTCTTTGTCCTGGGCAATGTGCACACAGGGAACAGTCAGATTCTCCCACCCCACTTCTCCCCCCAAATCTTGCAGTCTAAATATAAGACGCAGTAAAACAGACTGATAGAGGGAGGTGTGGAAAACAACAGCCCAGGGTGAGTCAGCGTGACTGACAGCATACCCACCTATTTTTCCTGGATGTTGCTGGTTGTTTCAGGACAAGTCCAGAACCATGAATGCAAATCCTCTGCGGTAAAATCATTTCCGCCCACCTTTCAATATTCCTGTGAAGAAAAAAACATCCAAAACTCTCACCTTGCATTCCTGAAGTATTGCCTCTGGGCTCACACTTCTCTGGTGCCAGATTTGGAGGGAATCAGCAGTTTCACTGCTGTTGTGGCTGAAGAGGAGCAATAGTATAATCCTAAGGAATCCTGGTTTGGATTCAAGCAGGCATCCACATGGCCAAGAAGATGTGCACCACCACCTTCTGCTCCCTAGAGGCTGACATTAGTTTGAAAAGTGGATACATGTACAACAGAGTTGAAGCCAGACACAAACCAGATGATATCCTTTGCCAAAGCAATAAAATGACCTCTCTCAAGCCTGGACACTCACAACCGAGTCCTATTTTAGATTACATAAGCAGTTTGCAGAAATGGGCATGAGCATCTTAGTTCTTGTAGAACTAAGACTTTTCCAGACTTCAATTTATTGGCATATATTAACTGGGCTTTGATTCAGTCCTGCCTTAACGTATGATAACTCCTAGTCTTGCAGCACAGTGGATTGCATGTACTGAATATGCCTGAAAGAATAATATAGGCAAGAAACTTCTGTCAGTTCAATATCCTTTTTGTTCCTTTTCTTCCAAGTGTAAAAATGCAATTCCCTGCAGACAGAAAGAAGGAGTCTTGACAAAGGAGTGTATATGTTCCAACCTTAGTCTTGATTAAAATAAAGCCTGCAATATTGTTTTATGACTGTGTTTGTATAACATATGACTTTCTATAGGAGGCAGTCCTAACCATTACCTGTTTATCTATTTAAAGCAGGGTACTCTGTTATTCATTACACGCAAACAATATGTGAATACACTGGCATATTTATTGTTAAGGTCAATACAATGATAGGATTTGATCCTCTTTTCTTTGTTGCTTAGGAAAGAAAATCAAATACTTACAAAGCCTGGGTTAATTTTTTTTTCTTTGCTTCTGACACCAGCAGGATGTGCTTTAAGTATGTATTCTCTAGTGGGCCAGGCCATCAAATACATAAATTACGTTAGGGCAAGGAAGGCTGTATCAGGGTCTGATTTCATACAGATCTCAACATGATTCTCAATTTGTAAAGCTAATCAACCACTTTCCTTAGATATCTTTACTACAGAAATGCTTGTCTAACCAGCAATTTTCAAACCTAATTAGCCAGTGTGCCCTTTCAGTTACTGATCGGCGATAATCTGTGAGATGTTTTTGGTGTCTTTAGAAACATATATATATATATATATATATATATATATATATAAAAAAAAGATATAGACATTCTGTTCCAGGCTTATAGGGTGTTTCCTAAGAAAACATCTAAGAATAATTCTTAAGTAAATGTTTTAATTTATGTAGATGTTTAAATTTTTACATCAGTGTGGATGAATGCGCGCTTATGTGTATGCGCCTTCCTGATACAGTCTGATGCTTTCATATTTTGTGTAGCCTTTGTGAAGCAAGGTATGCTGAGGATCCTATAGTGCATAAATGATGATCTTAAGTACCCATATTACAACTCTTCAACTTCTTAATTGCTACCACTTAAAATAAAATGTATATGCCCACGGGATAGATGTAATATCATAAATTATCAGGACAGTCCAGCTGGTTGGATTCTCTTTCCTAACGGTTTGAAAAGATCACCTCCTGATTTGATCAGCCTCTGAAAGGCCCTGCTAGAGTACATCTCTGTCCATGCCTCAGTAGCCCTTTTCTCCTACAATCTGAGCCTGCACAACTTCCCCCTATTGTCAATGGAAACCATACTGTTTGCCATCTGGCAGCAAGTGCAAACCACCACTGTTGAATTAGATGGGAATAGAAAGTGCACTAGTCCTTATATTTCTGGAAAATTCTGACATCATGTGCTGGCATCCTGCTTCCACAGTTAGCGATGAGGTGACGAGGGAAGTGAATGAGCTCACAAGATGTAATAGCTTGTACGAACCCTTCAGTAGCTTGTTGTGTAGCCATACATGGAACAACCTTATTGCCATCAGGACGAACAATTCATGCCGATATACTAAGAGAGGCCAGAGTTACAGATTTCTCAGGGAAATCCAAAGTAATTTGATTCAGTAAAATACATTTGGCCTGCCCCAGACAGTCTTTATACATACTCTTTATTGCCTGCTCTAAATATCTCTCCTCCACCCTGCCCCAGGGGAAATGCAAGTTAGCAAGAAACAAAAGCTTAACCTCTGTAAAGGCTTTGTCTTCTCCTGCCAGCAGGTGCTGTTGCTGTGCTAAGCAGGGATAACAAAGCGAGGAGCCTGGCGAAATCTCATCCCAGTGCCTGCTGCTTCTACCACAGATTCCTCCATCTTCCAAATTCTTTTATCCACATGGAAGGCAGTGATGTAAATCTGGAGAAGACACCCCTACATACCTACCTATAGTTACTTGGGATTTGGCTTAAAATGACCAGTTTACAGAAGACATACATGAGGCCATGAGTCTGGTTCAACCTCATTTGAGTTCTTCTGTTCTCATTATTAGTCTTTGTAATTATTGTTAGTTTCGCTTAATGTCTTCCATCTGTATTCCTTTTAGCACTTGCTTCTAAATTATTGCATTGTACTTACCACTAATAGACTTCAGGTGGACCTTCAGCCTTTGTCGCATTTCATATAGTCCCTTCTGTATCTGAGACTTGGCCATTTTGTTGAGCTTTACTGGTGTCAGTTGAAAATCTGACTTTAAATTCATTTGGTTAAGATAGTACAGAAGGCTCTGTGTGGACACTCATATTTTGGATTTTTGTGAGTCACTTAAAATAGGCTTAAACTCAATCAACTAAAACAGAAGGATGTCCAAATGGAGGTTGGCACCAGTTTAATTAAACTGCAGCAACTATGTATATAAACAAGGCTTAAATCTACAGACTGTAAATTACTTTTGACTGTAACATTACTCATTTCATTTTACAGCATCACAGGAGAAGCTCAGTTGCTCTTGTATTCAGCCAAAATGTGGATCAGTCACTCCACAGTAGATTTTGATGAGCCCCATATGGATGTACATAGAACCTACACTAAACAGAGGAAATACCAGAGCACTGTCATTAAGTAACCTTGAATATATGACAGTACAGTTCCTCATGCAAAGCACTGGTGAAAATTCAATTGCTTCTAGCCACTCAAGTACACTATTTTGTAGAATGAGTATGTACTGAATCTATCCTGTCATCTTTAATGTCGATTGATTATTCATGAAAACTTAGTGTTATTAAAAAAATTGCAAATATGTTTTGGTAAGCATATTTCATACTCATCTGATCAAACATTTGTTTTATCTCTTGAATCTGTGACTGTTATGTGAACTGATTGCCAGTTAAGTATTCCCTGTAGCAGTGGTCAAGTGTCATATGAAAGTTAAGCAAAAAACCTGTAATTTTCATTCTTAAGTTTACTAATATGATATTCTATTAATTAAAGACACTGTGGCCTTGCAATGTGAGATTAATGACAGCCTGGTGTGCCAGGCAAACCTGAATTTCAATATGTTTCTTTCTTACAGTGCATCACAAATTGAAGTTGTGGAAACGAGCTGTCTTATGCAGCAGAGTGTATTGAATTTAATAGAAACACATATGCAGTGAAAGTTAAACAAGTGCTTAAGTATCTCACTGAAACAGTGCTTCTGAGCTAGGGAACAGAATAATTTTCTTTCATTCTTTCTTCCTTCCCTCTTTCCTTCCTCCCTTCCTCCCTTTCTTCCAGTAACTTTTCCAAAAAGCTTCCCATATGAATTTTTAAGAATATCGGAAGCAGCATTATTGATGACATCTTCGCCACTATATTATGCATTGGAAGAAATTTATGGAAAATGGAGGCTATTGTCTACTTCAGATTTCAGGTACAGCCCTAAGCAATGCCCTGGATTTTGTCTGGTACTGTCCTATACCACTTAGCTGATAGAACTGGTACTTACAACCTCTTTTTGTTAAGCTTGACCTTGCCTTATATATTCAAAGAGGTGCCTTATACAAATTCTATCCTTTATGCACAGAAGCGTTAGTGCACTTAAAAGTGAAGGGGAAAGTAATTTGAGTCCTTAAGATTTTATCAATGATTTTTTTACTGAAGGTTCCTATTCCTCCAATTCTGTTTCCCAAGAAAATGGATCTAAAGGATAAAAAAGGCCTAGAGTATTCCTATTGCACCTTGACCATGGAAGAATTTGATTTAGTTTCAATCCTGTCATGCCTAAGGGCAAATTCTTTTTTCTGAAAGAAAGGAAAAAGAATCTTAATGAAAATTCTTAGCTAACCTTAAAGCTGTGTATCAAAATCAGGGTTTCATTGCATTCCTTTGCATTTTTGGTGTCATCTGGTTTTTTTGGTTTGTTTTCCCTGTTTTCACTGCTGCTTGTTACTCAGACTCGATTTAGCATATTTAATAATTTAGTATGATACTTAATTGGTGGGAGTGTTCATGAGTTCAAGGCCAGGCATTTGCTGAAGCATTTGGTTCCACTGGGGTTAAATCACCTTAGTTTATTGTAGGGAAGCTGGGCACTGTACTAGACACAGTTAAAGGTTAAGAAATCTTCTGTAGGGCCAAGCACTCCTGTAAAATCCGTTGCTGGAAAATCATTAAGCTTTTGTGTGTGTGTGTGTGTGTTTTGGTACTTTTTTCCTTAGGAATACTAGTCTTATTAAGGATGTGTTGATTTGCTCTCAACAGACACAATACTTAACCATGTATATTTTTTTATACTTCTCCAACAGAATCGTATACCATTCTTTGCTAATGTTTTGCCCCTTAAGAAGGCCTCACCATAAGGTCATAAAGCACTCAGGCAAATATCTGGCATATGCTGCTGTTTCCTAAATATAACTTGACGTATTCTCAATCCTGGAAAAATAACTCTGTCAGAAGAAAATATAAATAGTCATTCTCTAAAGAAGGTTCATCTCCATCTTGAATCAAGGGGGATCCATTTTTTCCATATGCCTTCAAGACTGGATGGAGCTTCAAAACCTCACAGAGCTCCGGAAAAGGAAGTAAACTGCTCTGGAAAAGAAGGCAAAGTAACACATTATATGCCAGGCTATGTCTCACTGGAGAAAAACTACATGGTTCCTACTGACTCACCCACTTGGAGATTTATCTGTACTTCATCAAGAGCAATAAATGGCTTCTTGTTGATTATGAGGCGCCTGGCTGGATTCTTGGGCAGGGGCAGTTGTAGGTTACAGCTAGTCCTGGAGTCGTCTTGTGGTTATGGAACTTGACTGGGATTCAGAAATTCAGGGTTCAGTTTCCAGCAATGCCACAGACTCCCCAGGGTAAGCCATTAAAGCTGCTTGTGCCTCAGTTCTCACACCAGGGTTAGCTTTTGACCTTGGAAGTTACTATCTTTCCCAAGTAATGATGCCTTGAGACTCTTTTCACAGAGCTCACTAATGCTATGTTCCTATATGAAGTTTTCACAGTTTCCTGCCCACTACTAATTTTAAAGGAAATTTTAGCTGAGGAAGAAACACCAAAAAGCAGATACCAGAACAAAGTTAAACTGTTATCCATACTTACAGAACTGTTCGAGTGAATGGTATCCTGCATGTTTGGAGTCAATCCCGTGTGTCTGATTGGGACTGATCCCAACTAGTAGAGATTTCTTCAATGGCTACAGGCAAACCACTTATCTATTTCATTTTCACCACCTGCAAAATAGGGCTACAAATGCACTTAAGAGAGAGGTGTTTAGAGGATTAATTAGCTAGGGTCAATTATGGCATTAACTCATAGTCCACATAACTGGGAAGTGGGCAGAGAGAGGAGAAAGGAGGAGGAGGAGAGGCAGAGTAGCAGGACCTCCTGCAGCCACGGTGCTTGTGGCAGGCACGATGCACTGACACTCTGCAAGGGCACAGCTGCCACACCACCGTTGCAAGCACGATTGCACTTGTGCCAGCTCTGTTGATCAGAGCCCATTCCTACTGCCAGAATGGGCTAGCATTGGCAGCCAGGCAAAAATAGCAGGTTTTTGTGTCCCATCTAACTGGTCTGCCTGGTCCTCATCTGTGTTCACAAGGTGTAAAAGACCTACACTGTCCCCTTGCCCTACTGGCTTGCAGACAAGCCTGTGCTCTTTAGAAAAGCAGTGAAGAGGAAAAAGTCGTCACCACTGGCTTTATGTATTTTGTGGTTGGTAGGAGGAAGGAGGTCAGATCTCTGATTTATCTTCAACTTTGTTTGTTTAGATTGGGTACCCAGTAAACTATTCTGCTCATGTCAGGATGTTATTTTTTTCTATGGGGGCTGTTTTACAGTGCAGCCCTTCTTAGATTAGTCGCTCACATAATAATAGGTGATGAACTGGCAATGCAATGACATTCACTAACCAAAGCTCTCTCATTTCAGTACTCCAAGGGGTAGGCAATTCTAAGCACTGCCCTGCCTGTCAAACGTCCATTCCCTGGAACCGCTGCTTTTTTAAAAACATATGCTCAGAATGAATGATGTTAAATACAAACATATAGCAGGGAGTCCAGTTTTACTGTGGGAACACATCCTTGTTATACCATTACTTACATAGCTACACGTACACCGGTGCAGCACTAAAAAACAGGGCTTTTGTGCTAGTCATCCTAAAAAAAAGAGAAAAGCTAAAGCATTAAACAAGCAAACTAGAGTACTTTTATCTAGTTTGTAAAAAAATTGTTCTACGGGCTTTCCATAAATCTCACTTGAGGATACAGCATTTATCTACCAAACAAGTATTTAATAAACAGGGCATGTTATACTTATCTCTGTTCCTACCTATACAGCTAAGTCTAATTTGTGGCCTTGTCTGTCCTTTGATGCACACATATCTGATTACCTACATAGACAACTGTTCTAGCTATTTTTGAAAATATGTCCTTTATGTATAAGTAGTCAAGTGTACACTGTTACCTCAACACAACTGCAGAGTGTAAGCGGATTCCCTTAAATTAAGATAGCTATAATAAATAATGAATCACACTAATTTTTTCATTTTCTGCTCTCTGAGGTAGCCATTTTCACCATTTTTCTTTGCTATCAAAATAAATATTGATATAAATAATAATAATCTTAAATTAAAAAAAAGAGAAAAACCAAGTTGTTTCAAGGCCGGAGATTCTTGTGAGATTTCTGGCAGGGTTTGGTAATGTATTGTATTTGTGAGACAGTACTGTATTTTAGGAGCTCTGTTAGAATACCTAGTGCCTGGGATGGGTGCTATCCTCAGCAACTGGCAGAATTCTCAAAGAACACATCTGTGTATGAATTATATTATACTCCATTAAGTTTCCTCTAGAAGTGTGATCCAGCACCAATTACAGCTAATGGAAGGGTTTCATCCTTCAACTATAAAAGATTTAGGAAAAAAAAAAAAAAGAAAAAAGAAAGGCTTGTGACCAATCATACACCAAAAGTTACTAAACCCAAATGGCAAGTAGTTATAGAGCAGCCATTGCTAGTACAGTGGGAAGATTATTCATCCAGGCTACTAGAGGAAACAAAGTGAATAAACATCCCACTGGTAGAAATTAAGTATGTTCAGTGAGCAGTTGCAAAAGGTCTATTTTATCAAATCTTTTATTTCATAATACTACACAATAATCTTGGTTATGCTCTCACAGGAAATGTAGTTGTCTTTAATCAAGTAACAGAAAATCCTACCTGTTAAACATTGAATGAATAAAGCAAAACAAAGCATGAATCATTTAGTAATTTTTAATTATTTAATAATAATACAACTCCAAGTCCCCTCAAAAGAATATTGATCTCTCTTCTCTGCCATGTCATAGTGACCTCAATAAATGTATTCATTTTCTGTGCTTGTAATTACTTACAGTCCTGCTTAACTCCTTGCAGAATGAGAAGCTGTATTAAAGACAATCCACTGAAGGCAATGGGACAAATCATACACATCAAGTCAAGCATGAATCTAAGCTTTTCCAGGTTCAGAGCCCAAAACTGTGCTTAATTCTGATCTGGCATTGGATGGGTGGGAGTGAAGAGACTGTAATACTGTCAGCTTTATTTAATTAGAAACAAAGACTACATGTTGACTGAATAATAAAAAAGAAGCAGATCAGCAATATTTACATGCTTTGCTCTCCTTCACAAAGCCTAATATATCTGAACACTTTAAAAGTGTAAGTAAGTGCATAATTTGTATTAACTGTTTCTTTAAAAGGAAGGGCCAAATTTATTCAACTTGAGTTTTGTTCCTTTTATTTTGTCCTTCATACATCAGGAATCTATACCTATAGAAAACCACCTCAAAAGTCTGGGCCTGATTTTTATTTATAATAAGGTATTTTATTCCACTCTGGCAGTACATAAAGAGACTTCTAGTGGATGTGAATGTATTTTTTTACCAGCTAAATACTACAAAACGGGTTTTCTGAAAATAAGAATTGAGAACAGCTATTTTAATTCAGTCTCATTGGCCCTTTTTAACTGATGAACTTTGCTCACTTTGAACAAATCCTGTCCTCTGCAGTGTGATACAATTTACATTTTTCTTGGCGAGTTTACAAAGTGGTGGATTTATGATCTAGGGAAAATAATGAATGAAAAAAGAATTTAAATGGCCAATGTGAGCTGTGTTTTCCTCTGCTGTCTGCTTCAGTAGCCAAAGTACTTCAGCTTACACATCTTAATACTAACCTTAAGGATGAGGTGTCTCTAAAGCCAGGAAACCTGTATTTCTCACACTTAATTGATTTATAAACCATGCATTACCATTGAAAGTTTTGGTTTTATTTCTGGTTATCTCTTTTGGTTCTCTTTTTCATTTTAATTCTCTCTGGAGGGAATATTAAAAGCCAGTCTGGGTTTTGGGGACTGTGCTGAAATCAATTGGAAGAGATTCTTATATGAAACTTGCTGTAAATTCCAGGTGCTTTCTTTGTAAAAAGAAACTTTGAGAATTGGCCCACCCTACATAGGAAAGCCCAACAGCAGCATGCAGACTTCATTTTCTTACGGACAGGGAATACAGCAAGAGGGTTCAGTCTGCATATGCTGTCTAATATATGAGAAATCTTGGAGTCCTGATAGCCTTAATCCCCACCACAGAAGTGTATAAAATTTCACAGCTAAGCTGCCAGAAAAGCCAAGACCACACCAGGAAAGCCGTCTGCTTACAAGAAGATACCTGCCAGGTCTTGTCTGCCAAAGCCTGGACTAATGAATGAATACACAATATCCCAATCAATCAAACTGAATTTGTCTTTGCCCCAGGTCTAGGTGAGGTCTGGTATGAGGTGACCATATCTGTCAAGCATGCAGTAGTTGTGGCCAAGAAACTGTCTGTACATTTATGCATTTATCAAGGCAGATATGAATAGAAGTCTTTATTTTTTAACTAGATGTAGTATATACACACACTGGCTGCATATATCTAAATGTATAGTCATATAAAGAGAGAAAAGGACATATCTACAAACACACACCACCCAATTTATGTATGACTGTATGCAGATACCTATAAACACATACATGCACACATAGTCCTTTTCTTTTTGTCTTCAGCTGGTTTTTGTTCAAAAAGATTCCAGTCTTGCATATATTTTTCAGTACAAGCACTAGGACTGTGATTACATGAAACACTGAAAAACTCCAAACCACAGATTTCTTTTTATAACTGTAGTGGAAATTCTTGTTTCTAGAGTTTTAATCCTCCACTACAGTCATTGCTGTCTGTTGGGTAAGTAGACTACATTTTCACAAATATGTGTATTTGCATGAGAAAATGTAAAGGTATAGTGTGACAATGAGGTAACAATTTATGTAGCCTTCACAGCCATGTTAGAGACTGTAGTGACTAGTTTAATGTGTAGGGGTTCAGCCTGACAATGGTAGCAGGCTTGATGGTTGCCGTCATGCACAGGGGCTGCACTAGGCAAGTAAGAGGATCTCACCCAGGGGTGTTAACTGTTTCTTTGAACCTAGGTGTGCTGAAGCTGATGACTAGTCCCCGCTTCCTGGGAACATGCTTCTAGGTGCAGAACAGGGTAGGGTGAGTCAGAGAGTGGTCTGATAAAAGATAAAATGGTCATAGAGCAATCACAGATAAGTCATCGCCTGAGGGATGGGAAGATACTTAAATGAAGTGATAGTAGCCAGGTATGCTGGTGAGGTAAGGAGAAGGCGTGACAGTAGAGTACCTTCCCATTCTGTCATCCTTCACTAATTCAAATCTATCCTCAGGTCTGTCCTAGCTCCAAGGTGGTCTAATGACACAATACACAGTGGTTCATCGCCAGCCTAGGTGTTAGCAGAAGAAAGCTGTAGCATAAAGCCTTGGGGATGCAGGACTTGTTGACTCATATTCATATTCATGATGATTTAAAAGCATCTTGGCTGATGCATGCCTTCATAGGGCCCTCCTCTAGCCACAGTTGGAGATATGATCCATATCTCCTTGCAAAATTCAGAGTGACTTTGATCACTTTTATTGCAAGTACAAAGCCAAATGTAATAGCATGAACATTTTAGAAATTTAAGTTGGGAGTTTCCACTGTGAGGAGACAGCTGTCAGGGTCCTGAGTGCATTGCCCCACTCCTGCCTGGGAGTTTGGCTGCCTTGTCTCAGGACCAGTATAGATATGGTGCAGGTATCTGTCCTGCAGTCTTAGTGGAAGGCCTGTCCCTCCTTGCTTGAGAGCTGCCTTTAAGCTCTGGCCCTCACCTTTGGCCCCTTCCTGAGCTACACTAACTTGACTTTCTGGCTTGACTTTGGACCTGCCTCACCTATATGGACTTGAGGATGATCACTGGACTTTGGTTGAAGCCAGTAACTGTCACTGGAGCTGCTCGGATGCTGTGGGACTGCCTCACACATGATGAGGTTACTGCCCCACCTGCCCTGCCCCAGCTCCAAGGTCCCAGCTCCCCTCGCCTGTTGGAGTCTGCTCAGGGGTTTCAGTGGGAGCCTTTAGGCCAGTGCTGAGAACTTTTAGAGTTATACGCTTTAATTAAAAAGTCTAAAACTTTGCTTCATAGTATACGTACAGAGAATGATTATAATCCTACATGTGCCAGGCAGTGCCTCTGCAGCTATGCCTACAGTTGCACAGAGAATATGCTGCTCTCCAGAGAAAACCTGCTGAATAACACGGAGGTTATTTTAATGCAATCACTACACTTTCAAAGATAGGAAGATTTCCAGAGTCATTGTCAAGAAAGAAAAGCAGTATAGTGGCTAGAGCAGTTGGGCTGACCCTTGAAAACCAAGGTTCAAGACCTCATGCAGCTACATACATATTGTATGACCCCAAGGTGGTTGCAGTCACCTCATGTAATGTGAGTCAGCCAAGTCTACACTTCCCGTGCAGTCAGCAGAGGGAAATTTGCACCTCTGAAGGATGAATCATCTTGTCTCAACACAACCAGAATCTATTACCTACTTTAGGTGGCTTATGGTCCCTGTGAATCATAAAAAGAGTCTAGAAAAGTAAATTAAACTGATCTTTTGACTATGAAAGTTAGGTGAGATGGTTTCTCCTCTGTAAAATGGGGATAATTTCCTGAGCCTATTACATAATAGGAAGGGATGAATAAAGAATATGACAGGTTTGGCTTAGGTGGCCTCCATTTTAAAATATACCATAGGTCTTTTTTGGGGAGGCTTGGAGGGGGGGGAGCATTGTGTGCCCAATGCATTTTGGGCACACAGTGTGGACTGCGCACAACATCCCATTGATTTCACTTGGTGTTCATCTGTTGATTTGTATTAACTTCATTGACATTGTTTTGGATCCCAAAGCTCCTGTGGAATCACCTCCAAGTACACTTTCATATTAAGCAGAGGGTCTGTTCTCCCCTAACTATTCAGATGTAACTTCTATTAACATTAATGAGAGTTATACATATGCATTGAAGGGAGAATAGACCCTGAGGGCATCATATGGATGGCCCTTCAATATTCTGTGGCTCTCAGTGGGACTTTGTACAGTATGGCACACAACGTAATGGGTCCATTGACTTTGTATCACTCTAGGTCACTAGCCCTAATATGATGTTAATAGAAAGCTTCTCATTAAGATCCTAATTATGTGTGTGGTAACAAGACACACACTATATCTTCCATATTGCTACTTCGAAACCACTACAATGCATTCTCTCGCAGGAACAATATAGGAGTGACCATATCAGATGACCTCTGCTACATGTTAGCAGTATTCATAAATCCTAATCTGTCAAATTCAATCTCTTTTGGCACCAGAAGGATATTTTAAATCTAGATGCTTCAATCCTGAATCTGAGAGAGAAGCGTATTAAAGTAGTGCTGATACAGCTATCAGATCAAATATATTTTCCATGATTCTTCCTAGGATGGATTAAAATGTAGGTCCCTGTGATCAAAGGGCAGTGAATGAAAGCACAAGACTTGTCTCTGTCCTCTAGTTGCATAAACTCAACATGTTTGCTTCTTTTTTGTTCAGAGTCTGCAGTGTCTAACACACTATATTTGGGGCTGCAGGTGATGTTTCCCAAACTACCTGTATTATGTAAATGAACTGCTAAAACAACTGAAGCGTCTGATCATTATCAGTCTGAAAGTGGAACAATCAAAACTATAGAAGCTGAGAAGCAGAGCAGTTCCCTGCAATTATCTGTTTTGAAGGAATACATTGATTTGACATTCCTAAGAAGTCAGAGACGTCTGATTTCATAATATAATTTGTAGAAGTAAAAAAGGCAAGTTAAACATTTGCCTACACACATCATGTTTACATGTGTTCAAAGAACTTCCCCAAAACTTTGCAGTCTCACATAACTATCATTTTTTGAGACTTGTTCACTGTCGCAGGTTTGCAAACAAATTCAGAAACATGTTCCAACTCAGCTTGCTTTGCTTTTGGGGATCTCGTCATATTTCAGTGCTTGTGTGTGTGTGTGTGTGTGTGTGTGTGTGTATGTGTGTTTAATGAATACACAGATGCAGAAAAAGAACAAAAAAAATAGTTTTTCTCCCACAGGACACATGAATATGGCATTAAGCAAAGCTGTTTTGCCATGTATCCTCAAAGCTACAGGAAGGTGAAATAGATGTAATATGGATTTCTACAGCATATCACTTCATTCTGCAGTGAGCTGAGCAAATAATTTGAAATGTATAAATCATCCAATGAATGTATCTTCTTTTCCTGCTCATGAAAAATCCACAAGTAAATCTCACTTGCAACAAAGGGTTTTGGCATTAAAAATATATTAAACTGGCACTTCTTTCAAAATTATCCCATGTGCTTTCTATTCTTGTGTGACTTCTTCCACATTTCTAAGGACCAGCACTGATCTGTGAACAGGTCACACCACTCCACTTCCAGGCCACTGTCCTCTCCATACCCATATCTTTCATACAACCAGATTTCTTTCCATCTATCCATTGAAAGGGGATATCCATTGATAGGAGAAGTAAAACATCTCGGTTATTCCTTACACTGTGCTTCCCTACCATGCTCTGCTATTTATTTGCTTAGTTACGCATATGCCTGCGTTACCTTACTGAATGAGGGCCACAAGGAAGAATGTAAATATTTTAAAACCTTTCTAGGTTAATCATGAACAGCTGTCTCCAAATATCCCATATAGAGTATTCAAGATGTGTGACTGAGTTACGAGTGCTTCCATAAGTCACATGGCAGTGTTTCACTCCTTGGTGAATGAGCAATCTCCTATGTGACTACTCAGGCATGAGAATGCCTACGTGTGACTTCTTTGAAATTTGCTGGCCATGAACATTCAAGAGAATTAAGCTCCACCATGTGAGTGTTTACCGAATTTTCAAATGAAAGTAAGAGTGAACGTGGTCCAAGAGGTTGTGCTGACGAGTGCCAAGGAACCTCAGCAAGAGGCTTTTCAGCAAAACCCTCGATCTAGGTCTTCCCCCCAGCCCAGGCAGAGCTAGCCACATGTTGGGGCCTTGGCTTTCAGAGTACAAATGTCTCGTATGGTATCAGCTGTTTTTTCAAAATGCAACTAGAGCAGAGTGAGAGTTTTACGTGAGTAGTTTTATTTGCCAGTAACACAACTTCAGATTCATCAAGTACTGAGGAGCAGGTGCCTCCGAGGATTTAGGCATTCCTCAGTTTATTTTCTGAAACCAGCCTGGGCTTATGATACCTAGGTAAAAAAGCTTATACGGTAGTAGATGTGCTTTTTGAGGCAGGAAGAGAATTCTTCTCTTCAGATAATTATTCCTAAGGTTAATTTATTTCAATAACCTGATCGGCACATTTGAATGATGGGTAGGTGGGCAGTAAAATATTCCTCCCACACTTGAGAAGTGAGAAGTGTCCACACATTCAGAAATATTCACATTTTTCCAAACCGATTCAGCCTTTCTCTTCTTCCAATGTCCTGGGGAACATGCTGGGAAAGGAGTGTGACTGAAAATGAAATAGAGAACTGCTGCAATTAAATGTAACTTTAAGTGGCATGAAATTAAGCAAACCCAGAATAAGAAAATAAACAGAGCGGCCCCAGATTTTCCTTAGTGTAAGTTCCCCAACTTCAGTAGAGTTACATGAAAAATATATTTGTACTCACTCCCTCTCTCTCTCTCTGTGCCTGAATTCTTGATGTCAGCTTAAAAAGGAGAGTAAGTGAGAGGGAGAGAGAAAAAGAGAGAGAGGAGTGTATGGAAATTAACGTTTCAGCTTTCAGAAATGTACATTTAATGAAAAGTTTGAAAATAACCAACCTTTCATGCCCCAAAGTATTACTGAAAAAGATCTTCTGTGTTTGCAACCTTGTTGGCAGTCGGGCTGTCTTGGGCAGCAGTAATTTTCAGTCATAGGATTGCCATAAAAGCCTGAAAACCCACAGAGCTAATAGAAAACAGGCAGAGAAAGTGAAGTCTAAACCAGGAATTCATAGGCAGAGGCTTCCAAGCTCAGTTCAGCTGTGTGAGGTCTGGCTGAGTCACGCACTGCCACAGATTGGACTGGTACATCTAGAATAGCACCAGACTGAAGAACTTGGCATGTGAAGGCTAGGGTTAGGCTCCAAACACTTTCCTGGTGAGATTTCATCCAAGGGAGTATATTAGCCAGCAGTCTCCCTGCCTGCTAGGGAGCATCCCTGTTTTTAATTCTCTGCCCCTCTATGTTTAAGTTCCCATAAATATCATGGGAATTAATTTGTGCATGTCCCTGCTCTAAACTGCGGCAGTGCTATGCATGATGCATCTTTATGCTTTCAGAGACTTTCTAGTGTGTAAATCAGTCACTGTGGACTGATACAGGCAAACCTTTGGGGAGTGCTACAAGAAGAGTAGGAAAAGAAGACATGCTGGGAAATGAGGGGAAGGACATAGGTATGATTGCATTAACATATAAACACAGACTGAGAATAATATCAGTATGAGTCACTTACTAGAAGAAAACAGGTTTGGACATTTGCTTCTAGATTTGTTTTCTTTGTAAGCTGTTGAGAAATATTTTAAATTTAACACAATTCCCCCACTGGTAAGTAAGAAACAAAAGAAAACTGAAAGTTGTTGATGTCATTTAGTAGAGGACCAGACAACCCCTTTTTATTAAATCCTTTGCTGCTAGATGACACTATATATGCTTTTTTTTTGAGCTACATTTTCCCACCCTAATGAGGAAATGGGAGGAATCCTTTACCATTGTACAGATCATGTAATAACCTCACTTCTAGCCACCACGTCATGGCCCTAATTCTGCGCTTCTTCCTCTAGCAGCGCTTGCACTGGAGCAAGTGGCGGGGAGGCTGACTTCAGCTGGCTTTCCTTTGTCACCGTCTGCAGCCCCCGACAGTGCTGTGCATCTCTCAAGTCTGTTTGCATGGTTTAGGACTCAGATCACTGCAGTAAAAGCAAAAGGAAATGGGCAAGCACAAAAAAGAAAAAAAAAAGAAAAGTAAACATAGGTGTTTGTGAGCTCGGTTAGGGCAGGCTAAAGCCAACCGCTTAACAAAAGGGTGGTGGAAAGATTATTAAAACAAAGGGTATTTTTGTTTTTAAAATAGAGATGAAGTAGAAGAGAAAAACAAAAAAAAATCAAGATGAGCTCTACCTGGAGACACCTGCAGACGCTGACAATGTGTGTACTGTAACAGGCTGGGTGCTGCCTTGGGAATGGAAACAAAAGTGGGAAAGGGTCATGGCTGGGAACAGAGACTTCAGGGCACACCCCAAGCAGACAGCATTCAGATCTGAGGTATTTGGCTGTTTCCTACATCTATACTGCACTGGGTTAAACCTTAGACACAGACCAGCTCCAATTTTGAGAAAGTTCAGATCCCCATTTGCCTCCCTGGCTTCAAACCATCTGCAGTAGCAGACACTGTCACAAGGAAAACTGGTTTAGTGCACTCTAGCTACAGGAAAGATAGTTATTTTAGCATCTTATATGTGTGCAACATTTTTCAGAGCCTCAGAAAGATCTTAAAATGGAAATGAATGTGAAGACTTCTAGGTGTGTTCTTTATTGGTAATGAGCAAATCTAGAAGCACCTAAAAACCATTGAAGGGTGAACCTCTAAAACTGCGGACGGTTCAGAAATTCAGTTTGGATATGGCTCCAAAAGTTCAGCTCATGTGAATGGAAGCTCCAAAGTACCTGTAACATCCTGCAATGGCAGTTGCTTGCAGGACAAGATTTTTTTAGGAGTCTGGGATAGCAGCAAAATTAGAGAGCTTTTTTTATGCCCGAACGATACTTTACATGGATAAGTTAAGGGGTGTTTATCTGAGCTCTCACAAAGGTTTTGGACTTGGTTTGGTATTTGGATTAGGTCTTATTTTATCTGGCTGCCCTCATGAAAAATACATTTACAGTTTGTTCTCTGCAATACAGAACTATGTGGCTTCCCTAGGGAGCCTGGTAGCCTGATAGTCTATCTCTGGGCGCACTTACGATGTTTGAAGAGCATTTCAGGACGCTGGCAATTGAGGGCACTTTTAATGGACAACAAAATCCTGAAAGCAGTAGTGAAGTTTTTATCAAAACCACATCACCTTTTCAGGACTGGTGCCCTCTTCCAATATATGTTGCCCTTCCTTTGGCAGGTGCTTATTTTCGTTTGGCGTGTCAGAGATGCTAGTGTTTGAGCTAAGCTGGTTGTCACCCCGGTAAGACTGTGAGTTAACAGTTGTGGATGGTTTGTTGTTGGTGATTCTTGCTTTAACCATGGGGTGGGAGGGTCATCTTGATAGGATTTGGGGTTGTTTTGTGGTGTGTTGGTCACTTAGGCAGTAAGGAATTTCAAAAATATACAGTGCAATGTGAATTGCAGATCTGGACGGTAAAATGTTTCTAGACAGAATTGACACTGTGTCAACCTATGGCTCAAGCTGGAATCTGTCCTGTGTGCTGAATGACTTTTTATGAGCTTTTACTATCCAGTCTTGTGACAGTGCAATATGTGTCATTATTTACAGCTTGCTGACACAATGGTGGGAAGGTTGAATTTACTCTCCCATAATTTTCTTCTGATTTCCCTTCTTGGAGAGGTTAGCCCTATGAAGCTTGGTAGCTACAGGAATAGTGCCTGAAGCTGTACCAAGGCCTGGGTAAAGATAGTGGGAAAGTGTAGAAGAGTTCCCTTTTGCCTTCCCACTCCCTATATACATAGCGTGTACACAAACTTGAGCTGTATTTTTACCTACTAACAAGAGTCCACTATGGAGGAAAATGCCTGGAATGGCTTATTCTGTTCACCTTAAAAAAGACAATGTTAAATCAGCTGGATTCAGGCTTTCTCTCTCCTCAGGAAGTTCCATGGTTAAAAAAAGAAAATAAAAAACTGCTTAGTCCCTCAAACCTGAAAGCCAAGATATTCACACACAGCATGGGCCAAATCCTGAAGGGCTTTATGATATGTTTCTGCTGTATGGGGACGCCAAACACAGGAGGAATCTCCACACATGCACTGCAGAGAAAATCTCTGTGGCAGCTGTTCACATTGCCTCGCAGAGGGAAGGGGGAGGAAGCGGGTATTTTGGGGCCCGAATCAGTAGCTTTGAACAGCACACAAAAGCACCAGAGCCAGTGGTGGAGTGGGGAGCAATGGGCAGTGTCCACTAGTCCTCAGCCAACAGCCGGTGGCAGCCCAGGTCTGCGGTTTGGAGGCCCCCGAGCTCTTGGGACCGAGGATTCCTTTCCCTCAGGCTTGCGGTGCTTCAGACAACAGACTTTTTCAAACAGTCTCTACTCCACTTCTCAGGATTTGATTATGAACTAATTAGAAGGCAATTTTCTCTAAGACAGCATCCTTTGATTACTTTGAGAAAACACACTGCAATGTTGGGGTTCCCCCCCCCCCCCAACTCTATGCACAATTTTTGTCTTCAATTGTGTGAAATATCTGTTTGGGGTTTTTCTTGGACTTCCATTTCAGTGGCATGACAGCAAAGCTGCCTGCAGAAGTCCAGTAACTTTCTTACACTGCAGCCTAAGTGGAAGCCTCAGTTGGGCAAGTTTAAAATGAAAAGTTCTGGTGCTCGTTACAATAGCAAAACCTTTTAATAGCACCAGAGAGGCAGGGGAACTTCACCAGATAACTAAATCCATTGATCTCTAATCCTTTGGGCCATACTTACTGTGGAAGACTTGCATGCATGGCTTCAATCCAGAACCGCACGCTGCCAAAAAACGCTTAGTACGTTAGCAGCCAACAAAAATGTAAGAGGTCTGCTCTGCATGTGGGAAACAACATAAAAAGAAGTGGCTTTTTAGCTTAGTCTGACAAACGTTAGCATATAGCACTGATATTAAAATGAAATGGCAGAAATTCTCAATCATATCTTGAATGTAGGGGGACTTATATGTGCTAATTAAAAGGGACTGGGTGGCACTTTAGGCTGCTCTGTTGTAAGTTTCTTCTCAAGTACTCCAGTTCAAAACCTTCCTCGGGGAAGAAGCTGCTATTAATGTGCATTTCTTGCAGGCTGAAACATTAAAAAGAGAGATCTACTGAAGGCAGATGCATTTCCTCCTCTATTTAGAGACAAATACAGATGTTATTCATATCAAATATATATTATTCTCTGTCTCTGGTGACTGATCTTAAGGAACTATAAAAACTAGCTAAATATATTTATGGCTTTATAGTAGTGCCCATACCCAGATAACCCTTAATGCATTTCTTTATAAATATCAATTAATAATGCACATCAGAGATAGGTCTGTGTTAAATAAAAGTTCATGTTATGCCTTCCAGGTACCCCTGACAGTCTCAGAGACTCTGTAAATGCAGAGATAGGTTTTTTGTTGTTTGTTTTTTTTTTTTTTAAATAATATCACTACATCATATTGGCCCTTGTGGTTTTCACTGCATTTTTCAGCTTACCTATATTTTATTTGGGTGGGAGTACACACACATGCACACATCCCATATACAGCATATAGACTCTGTATAAATTACCTTTCAGAATGTTTTTCAGAGAAATTCTGTGTGCGTATCAAAGGACTTACAAGTGCAATTCTTTTGGAGCAGAGAATAGCAAGAGCTGTATCAATTGACAAACACCCCAAACAGGACAAGCATTGATTTTTGTTTGTTCCAGGGTGATGTAAAAATCACATGGATTCCCCCAGTCCTCTGACAACAGCATTCAGAGCTACTTCTCACAGGCAAGTTTCAGCTTTCTGAAGGATGGTGCGATGGCTGTGCCAGTTGGGACCTTCTTCAAATAATCAGAACCACAGGTGAGGATGACCACAGTTGAGGTGGCGTCATGGGCACACCTACTATATTCCAGAGATACGCCTTAATCTGGCACCTGTTCCATTTGTACCAGGGTGACCTAGCAAAGCCAGACACTTGTTCTTCAGCAAGTATCTCTTAGAAGTCTACAGCAAATTGGCTACACCATAATACCCAGGATTTGTGAAAGATTTGGTCTAGAATTTGTATGAGCAAGTAAGACTTGTGTGTTTGTAGGTGCAAACTGGGCATGTCTAAACCATATTCCAAGCAGACATTTTTCACTCAAGTTCCAGCCTATGTTCACATTCACCTTCTAATTCTATCACGTGGACAAAAGCCTTTGACCAGGCATAAGGTTTGAGTCATACCCAGGAGAAAGCATGGCCTGAGCTACTTCTTGGCATGGGCCCAAGGCACATCACAGCCTGCTCTGCGAATGGGCAGAGCTCACTTACATAGTATACGTAACTGTGGTTTGCATCAGTTATGCAGCTCCGGTGCTATTCCAGAAATGGTTTGGAGGTTGTGGGCTGCAAGGCATGTAGGATTTAGGGGTCACCTGAGCTTGGATCACCCTATGACAGAGTGGCTGCATCACGCTGTGATAGAAGTGTCCAGTGTCCACTGATGGGAATGTGCAGAGCTGAGCCAGGGAATACACCAGGCTTTAATTTAACCCTGTTGCCTAAGCCAAGTCCTCAGGGTGCTTTGTAAGGCCTGTTTCAGCTGCCTCACTTCCCAAATCCAACAAAACGTGCCAGCTTTGTAGAGTCAGTGAAATCAGGGAGAGGTAAATCACTTAGGTCCTCACAGGAGACAATCAACAACTTGCAAGCTGGGCCTTTTTAGTCAGACTTTTGGTAATGTATCCGTAAGTTAGAATGGAGCCACTAGGCACCACTGGGAAACATGTCATCTGCCTCAACTTGCTTGCAATTAAAGACAGTTCACAGAGCAAATGTAAGCTATTAATATCCTGTATTCATAATGGCTAAATTTCTTAGCTTTTTTTGTACTACTGAAAAACCCTACAATAATCTCCAGTCCTAATTCTACCAGATCCCTTTCTTCTAGTTCACAATAATGAGATATTACAATATCCTCTGGAAGTCAGAGGCACTGACAGAATGCACTCCAGCACTGCATGTTCTACCATACCACAGCACAATGGGACGCCATTACTGGGAACCAAGTCTGTTCAATCTTGTTATGTCCTTCCAGAGCCAAATCCTGCTTGACTTACTCATGAAAAAATCCTATTGAATTCAGTGGGCATTTTGCCTGAGATGGGAGCAGCGAAGAGCTCTCCCTCGTATTCTTCAGGCATTTCCCTGAGGAGGGCCCTGAGCATTCAAGATGCCGAGTTCCTGCTGGGTGGCACAGGACCATGTATCTTCTCAGGAGAGCTTCTGTAACCCTAGGAAAAATTAATCAGGTGATTAAGAAACTGTGATTTCTGATGAGCTTTGTATTTTCAGTTTTGTTTTGTTAATCCATTAAAGCAGAGCTTCAACCAAATGCTTCCATGTATAAACTGTTTTGATTTTCAGCAAGGTTTTTATTGACTTTAGATAAATAATACTAGTTGCTTGTGAAAGCAGAGCATCTAAAACCAGCAGAGAAACATTTCCTTTGTTCACCCAAAAGTTGTAAGCTGCCAGGAGGGCTTTCTTGACACAGCAGCATGTTTGCACTACAGTCCTTCAGACCAATTTCCTCTCCCCAGTTTATGATGAGATTTTAGTCCAAACAAGGCAAGAGATAGCTTAGGTGGAGGAAAAAAAAAAAATCAAAGCCTTTAAAAAACATCAGTAGCTGAGAGATATTCAAACTGACCTGTTGAAAACTCTGGATATTTTCACTTTCTGCTGGTTATTTAATCTAACAAGTTCACATGACTTGTTTAATCAGTTATTACTGTCCTGATAAAATACAAATGAACCTATTAATGCATGAATTGTACCTAGATAATGATCAGTCAGCCCTTCCTTTTTGAGCCCCAAGATCTGGCCTGTTGAATACACATTGATTTTGTATGATAGAGTAATTTATCAGATTTCTGGCAGAGCCCCAGAGATGAAGCTCTAGATTAGACTATGGACTTGATATACCTGAGTGAACAATGGATGACAATCCCTCAAGAACATTTGGATGTTTTCACATGTGCGTTTCAGCAAAATTAGTCATAAGACTGTATCTCTGATTCTTTCTCCCACCAGACTTAACCTAAGGACTAAAATGGTAGATTTACAACTTAACTACACTTTTTGCAGCTTATTTCTTTCGTGCTTTTACAATGCTTCCCAAGCCTTTGGTACTTGTTGCTCACCCAAGAACCTGAACAGTAGCAGCCAACCATAAATCTGTTTCTTTTCCCAGTAGTCATAAGAGTTTAAAACCAGGAAATCCTCCTTCAAAGTTTTTAATGACTCTTTCAGAAGGCCATGTCACTGTCTATAGACATATTATTGTTGATGCATTTTCCAATTCATGCTACCTAAGAAATTGTGAGTGATTCTCACCACATAATTATCGCCCCCTGCCCCCTGCCAAATAAAACAGGATAAATACATATTGGTTTCAAGGGATACTTTTGGTCAGAATTTTCTGTAATGTATCAGTTCCTTAGGCTGTAGGGTTGTGAGTCCACCCTTTCCTTGGACTAAAGATCCTCCACCTGGTTCTGTGGAGCGTTGTGACACATGGACAGAGTCAACAGGAGTGCCCTGCTTGGAAGCTTAATGAATAAATTATATTCCTCCTCCCTACTAATCTCTTCTGATGTTTGAGTGCATGGTTGCAGAAGTAATAATTGCTTAACATGAACTTATATAAAGGAGGCATGTATCATGGCATTACACCTGCATGCGTATAAAGTGCCCCAGTTATATGGGAAATGAGGTACTATTGCCAAAGATACTCATAAACAAGGAAAGTAAGAGGAGGACGTCCTCTTCACTCAGATTCCTCAAATTAACCCCATGTCACTCAAATTCCATAAACAACAGAATAGCAACTCACTAAGGCTTTTTATTGTTGTTTTGGAACCCATTTTACTTAAATAACTATATGAGAGGGAGATACATCAGAATTAGTGAGCAGGGTTTCAGAGAGTTTCAGTAATATACAAGAAGTTCTTAGCATCCCATTTATTTAAGCTGTATCTATTGTCTTTCTAAACTGAAGGTAGTATCTTTCATCACACTATTGAGAACAACTATATTTCTTATGGACTGCTGGAAGTCATGGAAAATTTTTGGCTATAGGTTGGATGAGCTTTTGAGAGTGATCTCAGGGATTGATCAGCATGGCCACCCCATGAGTAACCTTAACTGGTAAGAGGACCAACTCCTGAATGCATTTAGACTGACTAAAATACACTTGGATGGCATGTTTATTGCATAGCTAATAGGGAACTAAGCTGCTGAAACATTCAAGAATACACTTCCAACAGAAAAGTTAGGTGTCACCATAGGACATGTTCCCATGCTTTTTCTTACGTTACCTAGCTAGGACAACAAGGTGTGGTGATACATGCCTTAACCCTGGCTGTGCTGTCCTGTGCTTGCAAGCACAACTGCACTGGTGTTGCTGGATGGAAATAGGTCAGGTGTGTTGGAAAACACACCTTGATTTTGCTCCCTCACAGGCTTAGCAGGGGGAGAACTATCTGCACTGGGCCATTTCCATAACCATTTCTACAGCTCTCTAGGATGCAGTTCTTGGTTCTAACTGGCCTAAACAGCTCACTGAAATGAGGGGGGAAAAGTAACTTTGCCTTCATTTTTTAAAAGTATTTACAGTACCAATATAGTTGATGGTTATGTATTGGTAGAGCTCTTAAATAGGCATTAATTTAACAGCACAACACCAGATGTACATACAGCTCTTCTGTTAAACAGTCAAGTAAATCCTAACCCTAGGTCAGTATCCTTAATTTCCACCAAGGAATATAGTAATAAGTTCTTAATCTTTTTTTTTTCTCCCCCCCCCCCTTTTTTTTTTCTTTAATCTGGTGAACTGTGACAGAGTTATTTTGCAATTTAATAAGTCTGCAAATTATTCTCATTTCCACTTTGGCATTACTCCTTACTGAGCTGATTTAACTAGTGTTAAGTACAAGACACTTTAGCAAGGTAAGGTTTGTGTATTCACAAAGCTAGATTAACACACAAGAGTAATTTCTGGCATTGGTTAAACATCTCTACCACTGAACTTCGTGAGAGTAGGATTGATGAGTTGAACTATTAGGTGCTGAAGTGTAGAGCAAGAAGAGTTGACGTCTTTCGTGTGATAATTGAAATCATTTCAATTCATTTCCTTCTTGGTTGGACAGAAACATGTTTTCAATATTGAAGAAATCTTGAGGGAATCCGTTGACCTAACCAGTCATATAATGCAAGAAGTTAATGGACAAAAATGATATTCATCTTCAGTTTATAA
This sequence comes from Haliaeetus albicilla, assembly GCF_947461875.1. NCBI lineage: Eukaryota > Metazoa > Chordata > Aves > Accipitriformes > Accipitridae > Haliaeetus > Haliaeetus albicilla. Next base: position 15,486,974 of record NC_091487.1, on the reverse strand, counting down.
TAGCATTTTCTTTTCACAGAACCAAAACCATACAAAGGCATAGTATATTATAAGAGCAACTGCTACTCTGGTAGATACATGACCTTTGTTTTATGTGACAATTATTGGGTTGGTGGAAAAATAAAATAAAAAAAAAAACAACACAAATTTTTATGCTAAGATAATAAATTATAAATTATGAAAGTCTAAGGCACTAAGCAACTTGTAAGCAACAGTCCTGTCTCTTAGCAACGAGCCAGGGAAAGCAGCTTGTTGATACGAATAGAGCAGACAGGATTGTTTTGCAATGATTACCACCAAGGAACTAGGAACAACATTTTAACACCTGCCTCAGGGCACTTCTGCACCTAGCTATCCATCTCTCCAGTGGCCCACAAAGCCTGGGCTGGATGCCAAGCGGCTTCTGAGTCCTGCCTCCTTCCCAGAGCTGGCCCACTGCAACAAAAAGGACCCCAGAGGAAAGATCAAAGAGGTGGAGTTCAGGTGTTGCACACTTGCGCCTGCTTCTATTTCTCTAAATGCCTTTTTACAAAAAATGCGTGATCATTAGTGTAAATGTTTATTTTTTTTCTCTCTCTCTGTCCCTTTAGTGGTGTGTGTCTAATCTATAGTTAGCATTATGAATGAATGCAGACAAGTATTTGATATGAAGCCAACATTTTTTACTGTAGTTTTATTCTTAAATACCCAACGTTAGGAGTTGCAGCAATGGTGCAATCAGAAGCACCTAGTTATTATTTTGCCATTGGGCTGGTTTCAGAAACATACAAAGAAAATATTTCCAGAAATAAAGTGCAACAAAATCAGTCTGCTAAGTCCCTTGACTAACATTAGAGGTGGCTCATTCATTCTCCCAGGAAGAACATTATGACAGGGAAGGGAAGCTGTAGAGAAGAATAGTAAAAGTTAAGGAAAAAAAGTTGATGTGAAATCCAGGCAGATGAGGCAAAAAAATCTTAGCAAAGGACCAAAAATGAAAGACGGGAAGGAAAGGAAATAAAATGGTGTGAAGGTGAGAAAGGCATGAAAACAAAAGATAGAAATGGGACAGTGGAGAAATAGAAAAGAGAAAGTATCAGGAAGACACACACCGCTTTGCTGTTAGCAGAAGTAATTTGCCTTCCAGAAACGAGTGCAGGGAGAACAGCTAAAAGGAGAATTTAATTCTGATCTGCTGGAAATCCATCATTGACTCATGAGACCTGGCAATTCTTCCAGTCCACTCTAAGCCCTAAGTGAGTTGGAATGCTGATCAAAGCCTACAGGCCAGCTTAGCCTATAACCCCATCTATCTCCACTTTATACCTGAATTTATTAAGCAATGCAACTGTGCTAAGCACGTTTCTATCAACATAGCTTTCCTGCTGCTGACTGGAATGTACATATGCCAAACTTTTTTTTTACTCTGGACCAAACTGCCCTATGCTTGCTAAGGATACCTGACGTTGAGTTGGAATATATTTATTTAGCACGAGACGTTGGCTGGGAGGTCAGACTCCCATTGCAGAAAGCCAGGTTTTTGTTATTTCTTTTTCTAATTCCATATCCAGAGCAGACTGATTTAAACTAAATTTGCTAAATATAACTACTGCCATTGCTGCATAGGCACATTAAACAAATGCATGGGTTGATCCACCTCAAGAAACTATTTGTTTTCCCTGATGCAAAATCCTGAAGGAATTGGTCATTGTGTCTTATAAGACGTTGAGGCTCACCAGGCAAAAGTGGGCTTTCTCCTTCACTTTTCTTTTGGGTGATTGAATATGAAGTCCAGCTCACTGCACATCCTTATGTGAGATAGTTTAACACAGTACCTCGAGGCTCTATGGTCCCAGAATGCAGTGCAGCTCACTGGCAGTAGTTCAGCTGAAGACTAAACATTTGGCTCACTGACAGCAGAGCTGCCAAGAGTTGGCAACAAGAGACTCACAGGGAAGCAGCAGGCTGCTAAACCCTTTCACATTTTTAATTAGATCCACACACCCATGTCTTTGAGCTATCATAAATATACAGATGACATAGAGAGCATTATTTGGGGTAAGGAAAAAAAAAGAAAGAAAAGAAAACTGTACTGTGGTATCTCTTACCTTATTAAAATAATTTACCTACAGCTAGTCTTTGGAACTGGGGGGGGGGGGGGAGGAGGTTGTGACATTTAACTCAGATAAAAGTCTCTCCCTGACTACAGTTGAATTCACCCTGCACATTGAAAATGCAGGGTCCCGAGATGACTGACACGCCGACTTAGTTGCAATAGCATCGCCAGAAGAGGGCATTATTGGCAGTAACTCCAGTGTGTAATTTCCCAGAAGAGCTATACATTCAAGCTTTAAGTATTCTTAAGTGTGTATCTTGCTATGATGTTGTTGTTAAAACTATTTGTTTTTTTCCCCTTGCACTGTTGTTACTATTTTCTAAGCACACCTTGATATATTCAAACCCCTTTTATTTATTTTTTTATTAATTTCTGCAAAGACATTTTCCCAGTTCAGTTCTTCCTAACCTTTCTTTCCTCCTTCCTGGCTCTCCTGTTCTGCTCCCTCCTTCAAAATAATGATGAGGCTTGGTTCGTTGTTTAATTTAATTCCTTTTTTTATTAACTATTACACAGAACAATTCCTCTGCGACTCATTACTGTTTTTCATCTGACACCGTCGAGATCCACAGCAATAAAGACATATATCAAACAGATTTTATATTGGCAACTGACATCATCATATAGGACAGTCCAGCGCATAGGGTTAAAAGATCTCTCCTGTCCAGGGACAGGGACACTCAAAGTGTTGTCTCTTCTCTCCTTTGTTATAAACTCTTAACATTTTATTCAGACTAGAAACTGTAGCTGTATCATCAACCTGCAGCATGAAAACATGCACAAAGGATCTTTGCAACTGGCCCCGAAGGGCTAGGGTTTTCTTCTTGTATTTCTCCTAATTTTAAAGAAAATCTAATAAGGAAACAAAATCCTTGAAATGCTGTAGGGGGGAAAAGGAATCACATGTTGTCCCGCCTGTAAGCACAAATTTTATAAATAGACACTACAGCAAACATCAAAGAAATTGCTGTGCAGAGAAACCAACAGATCATGTATATTTTACATTGCCCATTTATTCCAAACTGTGTTAGCCACACACTGCCAGTTAACTCTGAATGTGCAAACCACAGTCTCTCCATTCTAGATATTCGGAAAATTGTTCATGTCATCCTCACTGTTTTCTTCTGTACAAATTAAACTTGGCTGTATCTTACTTCTCCTGATTTTCTCCTCTGTACTTCACCACAAGCATGGAGTGGAGCGTGAGAAGCATGGAGTGACCCAGTCCTTTTGTATGCTTGTGAGTTCATGTCAGGTCCGTGGTACACATTTCAACACACAAAGATCTGTGACCATTACGAGCAAAACTGCTCTAAACTGCTATGTCCCCAGGAGCTTTATATCTCCCTCAGTATGGACTCTGCTCTGCACCAGAGAGCTGAATGTATAGGACATACCTCTTACAAATGGAAACAGGAGCAGGGTCTAAGGAGTAGGGTGGCCCTTGGGCTATGCAAAAGCAGATCTGCTTGAGGTAGTTCCCTCCTCAGAATATAGGGGAAATGTTCAGCTTTGACCTTTCTTGGCCTTGCCTTTGCTTTACTCCTTCTTATGTCCACTGGAGTATTCTTGCAAAATGCTTTGATGTTCCACAGGGCAGCCAAAGGGAAAGGAAGCATCCCAGTGTCTTGCCAGAAATTCAGAGCCTCAGTTGCTAAGAGGCATTTCATTGACAAATTTAATTGGAGGTGGACTGGGCTACTACAGACCTTCACATCGTAAGGTCTTAAGGTTGTTAAGTAGGACATAAGTCAAGGCTGTTAAATCATTGTGGGGGGATTTTTTTAATGTTTGTAAAATGTTTAGCAAAATAAAACTGCTGTCTTGCTTTGGGTTACCAGCATACAAGTGAATGAATAAAAATAAAATATATATGAATAAAGATAAAAATAATTGATCCTTTTATCAATGTAGCTATTGTTAGTAATAAGGCAACCTTCTTAGGGGCAGATTCTACAAGAACTATTTATGTTGAAGTAAAAAAGAAAGAAAAAGCAAAAAAGATTTTACAAAAAGATGATTAAAGAACCTGCCCAGCAAATTAACCCATTTTTCACCAAACTGCCACTTGCCAGAAGCTCAAGAATGAACATTTCACAGGTACAGACACAGAAATAACTTCTGCTAATAATAGGACTAATAATACTGTTTCTCATTATTAGCTATGGTATAAAACATGGTTTTCTTTGATAGCAAAACCATATTGTTAATATATTCTGTGTGAGTTGTATCAGGATTAGGTATGAGAGTTTCAACGTAATTAATACAAGTGATCTTGTACCTCAGTTACATGTATCTTATCTGAAAGAAGACATTTTAACAGAGGTGTATTCTTTAATGAAGTTTGGGCTTTAATTTATCAGACATTCAAAAGAAGGAGTGGTGCCTCTCTTGTTCCCTCTCACTCTCTATCTTTCTTCCTTATTTTCTTCTGGAAGGTACCTATCTTGATATTAACCAGCCCCAAGCATGTTTAGTGTAACTGTCCAAAGGTGGTAAATACCTGTGCTGATTCATTAAAATTCTTGTTCAGATCTGATCAAAATCCGGATGTCAAATCTGCGGTCTGCCCATGCAGGCTTACCCACACCAGGTTCTTTCAGTCCTGCCAAGTTACCAGGCCTCTGGCTATTAACAGTTTGGTTCACAGGTTTCAGCAGAAAAATGGACAAGTGGAAAGCAAGGATGGAAAATCCTGTTTAAATCACCTACTCCATCTCCATGTCACTGCTGGAAACTTTGTTAAATTTACAGACTTTGCTGTCATCAGTGTTAAAAGACACTTCTGTGTATAGCCTTTGATGCATCAAATCCATGCAGCAAGCTGTTAAGAAAGATGGGATAGATGGGTGTGATTTTGACCTTTCCAGAATGAGTCATGCCTTGGTGCATATAGAAGGACCTAAACCAGAGTTCATGCACATTGTTGAGAATATTTCCATCAACTCCAGTGAGCCTTGGGTCAGCAAGAGAACCAAGAATGAGGGCTTGTGTTTGTCCCCACCACCAACCTTGCTTAGATACCCATAGCGTGAAGTAAGACCATGTAGACCTGGCTTTTGACTGTTCCTTTTTAGGCAGATAGGAGAAAGGTTACTCTGCTGATGTTTTGAACAGGCTAGGCACAAGATATCTCTCAACAGCTTTCCCTGCAGAGATCGTTTGCCTGAGCGTGACATGTAAAACTTCAAGCACATAACATTAAGTTCAGAGCTGGTAGTACCGATGAGGCTTGGAAAATGGGCAGAGTGTGTGCGTGTCTGGATGTAAAACATTGTCACCAAATTGTAAGTGAAACATGACCTTCCAGTGCCCAAGCACAACCCAGTTTCAGCGTTTCCCCTTTCTGGCACTGAAAATGAAAGGTGGGAGAAGACAAAGCAAAAAGGGTTTGTGCCTCTGTGCCACCCTAGATCCTGTTTAGAGATGCTCTGCTTTGACTTAGCCACCAATCAGTCCTTCTTGGACTTCTTTACTTACAAAAATGGCTCAAGGACAGGTAGGTTTGGCACATCCTTCCCTTGTTCCAGTTCACCTCCTTACGCCCCAGCCAGGAAGGCAGCGTAAATGACAGATTTTATGGTAGCAGTGCTCAGCAGGGAGCACAGCACAGAGATCCTTCCTGAGAGCCCATTACCAGGCACTGCTTGGTCCAGTTGTACTGGAGAGGTCAGATTTGTGATCTGACAGACTGTGCAATTGCAAGTGTAACTCATACCTGTCCCCCAGATTTTCATGGTTAGGCTTACCCATTGCAATGCAATGCTAAATTGCAGGAAAGATTTTCTGGCTCTGAAAAACTTGGTTCGGTCGTGTTTATTTCCCTGTGCTGCTCCACCTAAAAAGGCATGTCCAGCAATTATTTATTTTAAAATAGAGAGGCAGCTTTCATAGTCTCTTTCATCTTTCAATGAGACACAAAAATACAGTATTTTAAATTAACAGCACTGAATCCAATTAAAATACATGAGAAATGATATCTGGTTTACCGTCAGACTTTGCAGATGCCTCGTGTCTTGCAGACAAAAAAAATCCTATACACTTGCTTGTCAAAATAAAATAATTTAAATATTAACTTTTTTCAGTTTTTTATTTAAAAAAATCATGCTTTTTAATTGCTAACATATATTCATATTGTCCTCATTTCTGTCAGCAAAATAGTTCTGAACAACCCCGTTTTAGCAAACAAATTTACTACAGTTATAAATAAAGCGATTATGTTAGCAGCTGTAAAATGTTCCAATATACACTGCTACTATTTCTCCAGTAAAGGCTCTAAATACACCATTTCATGCATTACATGCTATGAGCATGTGGTAGTCCAGGGTTAGGAAGACTACTTTTCCTGAAACCAGCTTTAACCAAGTCAAAAGCTAAACTTGCTCCCACAGAAGTCACAATCATAAAATTCTCTTCCCTTCAGTCTTGTAGGACTGGACTTGCAGCAATACATTCCTAAAGAAATAAAATGGACACAAGAAGCTTGCTTCTGGATGCATGCAAGCAACCCCCTGCCCCCATCCTTCTCCAACAATCCTTTCATCCCTAACTTACTAAAAATCAGGAAAAAAAGTTTCAGGGACTTTCCTGCTATAGGGCTATAATTTTGAAAATACAATCTATGTGGCGGGCTTTTTCTAGTCAGAAGTACTTAAAAGGATTTATTTAGTGGGCCTTTATTTGAGTATAACTAGGAATATCTGATTTTAGGCTTCCCCTCTATTCTACCCTGAAGATCGTATCAGTGCATTGGAGGCTGAGAGGGAAAAATCCCAAATCCTGTTGCAGTCATCACGAATTTTGTCTGACTTCAGAGACGCCACGGTTTCTCTCTCAATAGTCTCTTGTTTATAGATCACAGTATCACCTTAGACATTTTGGCCACAACATTACACTGGAAACTTTTATCTAGGTTTCTTCCCTCCCTTCTCCCCTTGCCCCGCTTCATGCCCTTCTTTTAATCTGAGTTTAGAAGAGTGTAAGAGAGGAGTCAGTCACCAAGGAGAAGGATTGGGGGTTCAGAGACTGGAGCACTGCCCTTTACCACAAATACACCTGTGGATGAAATCTAGCAGGCTTCAGAGGAAGTCTGGCAGGACAAGCTTAGTTCAGCCTGCCTCAGCCATTTCTCCACTAGAAAAGTTTCTCACAGATACTTCGGATGCCAGTTCCAGAGATCCTATAAAACGGAATAGGTGCTGAGCACACACCAATGCTACCATACAGACACCACTGACTGAAGCATGTAACTCATTGCCAAAACGTAGGAACAGAAGCGTGCAAACTAATCATCGCAACAACCGTGCATTTCAAATTTAGCTGGTTTTCCACTAACAAGCAGAAATAACATCCCATCCCACTTCCATCCCGGAGGTACTAATTCTGCCAGCTAAACTTCCTAAGATTTCCCTTCAGCCAGGAACCACAGCATGCTGAAACCAATAGGAACCTTTCCTGCTCCAAACGCTGTTTCACAAAGGGCAACTGCAAGCCTTCTCCCAACCACACCCAGAGCAAGGTTCCCTCGTTTATGAAATGCCCATAACAAGGGAAGATGTTTTCATTCCTTCCTTCCCTGGCAAAGGCCCAGATGCAAGCAGCAACAAGCACAGGAAAGCTGATGCATAATCTGCCGAGCCCGACTCCAGCATTCTTCACTCCTCACATGACAGATCAGATAATTGGTCAAAACATCTCCGACAACGTTGCAGTCCCTCCAGTATCAAGGTAGCCTGTTTTTCTAGGGAAGAGCTCAATCTATTTGTTACTGCCTCATCTATTTGTCCTGAATAGCCTCTAGACATTTACTGTATTAATCACCTCTCTTTTTTGCTTCATCTCTACTCAACATTGTCATCTCTAAATACAGATAATTTGTTGTTCACAGGCACTTTCTCAGAACAAAGTTAACTTAATTTGTCTACTAAAATTAATCATGCTGTGTGCAGGTTTCTTAGAAATTGTGCCCTGGCTATATCTAAGGCAAGAAACATTAAGAACCCTCCAGTAATCCAAGCTGATTCTGAGATGATAACAAAACCTGAGGTGAGACCAGGTTTGTGCAGTTTGAGAGTTTCAGCATGGGCATTTTGCCTAACTCAGAACTGTCCTATTTACCTGTGTCACCTTCTTAAGTAACCACACGCACAGTTATATACTCTTCTCTGAATCTGAAAATATCACGCACCATGTTTTGTTTCTCACTGTTCCATTCTCATTGCCCGCATGTCTCTGAGGTCCACGCCCGACCCTTTCGTTTTGCTCTATTACACAGGGCAGTAACCTGGCCAAGAGAAGACCCGGACTCTAGTCCCAGCTTTCCATTGATCTTCTTGGTGTCCTTAGGAAATCACGTCTCTGCCTCTCTGCTTCCAGTCTCACTCCTTACTTGCAAACACAGATAAGACCATATCTTTCACTCCATGTTTGCCTGATGCATCCGAATGTTGATGCCACCACTGCAGCTGTGGGGGCAGAAGGGCTGCTCTTTTCATTATTCAGCTAATTCATGAGCAATCAAGGTGCAGAGCCACTAGTGAACATCTTGTATGGTCACCTCTACGGTGAATTCTCATAAGCATATATTAGATCAGCCTGGTGGCTTTCAGCACTGCAAAGCCATGCACCTGAAAGTGCCAGCTTCTGGCAAGACTTCAGTATTATTGCCTGCTGACAGAGGGGTGCTGCTGAGACAAGTGTGACTGGGAAGTGAGGGATAATGAAGGTGACCTGTTTTAAGGGATCCTTTCAGGAGCTGTACCAGTTTCATGGGAAGTTTGCTTCTGCCAGGACAAAAGCTATTGCTGCATTAGCTAATAGAAGGAGGAGTATTACATGATAAGGGATGTGGGAAAACGACATACCAAAACAAAACAGCACACCCCATTTCTCCCCCAGGGGTGAGCATGGAAGAACAAACCACATATGGCAATGTCAGTCATGTTGCTTAATGCACTGCTCTGGGATTTTCAGATACTGCAGGGATGTGGACAACATAAGAACCAGTTTGGGGTTGCATAGCACAGAGGTAAAATGGTGGAAACTTGAAGGTCATGGTCCAGATTTTCAGAAGACGGCCCAGAAAAGCTTTATGTCATCTTTTCAGCATGATATTTTTTACCTGCATACTGGTCTAAGAGTATCTCAGAGGAGCCCTCTATGTGGTTTCTACAGAAAAATTGTGGAAAATGAAGGAATTTGTGAGGAATTATTCTTGAATTATTTCAATCTCAAAGTTAGAAAAAAGTACAATTATTGTCAAAATATTCCATGTCTATATTTTCTAAATGAAAACTTAAGTGGGCTATTTATTAATAACATTCTGGTTTGGGATCTTAATAATTTTAATATTAGAAGAATAAAGAATTTAAAAGATAAAATAAAACCAAAATTATTCTGGAATTTTTGAAGGAAAAGTTTTGATTGACACACCCATGTTTTTTTTCATTGAAATTATTTGAGAACACTTTTTATATTTCTGTTCTTATTCTTTATTTAATTTTATTTTGATCTTAAAAGTTTTCATATGTTAGGAGAATTATTTCTCATCCTACTTGGCTCCAGACTGTCCATTCCTACGTCTATGTGAGATAATGTAAAAGGCCACCATAAAGATGACTATACAGGTTCTAGGGTATGTGAGGTGCATCTTTTGATCCACCACCAGTACCTTTTGATCTGTTACAGCAGTGTGATGCATTTAAAATTAACATGAGTATCAAAAAATTCATTTGGATCAGGCTTTGGACAGTAGACCACAGAAAAAAAGGTCTAAACAAAATCATGTTCCAGGTCCTTTAGAATCACAAGAATTATCTAGAAAATTCCTCTGCTTTTAATAAGGAAAATATGTACACAAGTATGCACTGTATTTTTACAGTAATATTTAAAATTTGGGGAAGCATTAGCATCAAACAGAAGACATACACAATCTCTGGCATAAAACCCTGAACATTTCTCAAGTAGAAAAATCACAAAAGAAAACTCAGCCAAGGTTCAGTTCATATGTAAAGTCAATGGCAAATTGTTTGATAATAATTTCATGTTGTTCTTTCATCTTGTTCTTCTACTCCTCAAACTCAAACCATGGATGAGAAATAAGGGACAAGAATGCAGACTGCCAAATGGTAAAAAGTAGTAAGTAACAGAATACATACATCCAGGTGTCTATGTGGTTTAAGCTCTCTTGAATAAAACTTTTAAAAGGAAACAATAAGTTAAAGTTTTTTTGGAATAACATAGTAAATTAGTGTCTGGGTACAAAAAAGAGAAGGAAGTGAAGGAAAAGCTGGATATTTGCTGCAAAACATTAGCCACATTCCTTTCAATACAAATAATCCAAAGGAAAATATGTAAGGATCCAAGTTCAGAGATATAACTTGCCTTGAAATTGTAAAGGCCACCTCTCAGACCATACATTATCTATGTAAAATACACTGATGTTATCCACCACGCCAATGGTATTTATAAACCCTTTCGTCCCTTTTCTTCTGTCATTTTATTTTGGAACTATGGCTTTTCCCAGTCTTCAGTCCTCCACCAAGGGAAAATAAAAAAACCCAAAACTTAGAAAGCTGAAAATGCCTATTCAACCACCTTCAGCCTTATATGAACCTTACAGCAATTTACTGGAAGAATAAAGAGCCAGGCAATCTTTAAAGCATCTTAATTGTTCTCTGAGTGTAATAGAACCCTCAGGAGATGTGACCCAAAGTTGGCTGTAAATCACACTAGATTCCATGGACTGTGCTGTTCCTCCCTGTCTATGGAACATATATGACATTAAAGTAGGTTATAAAATCACACACACACTTATTTTTCAAACAGACCTTATAAGTTTCTGCCTTTACTTTTTTTTCTTTCTTTCCTTTTCCCAAAGAAAGGTAGGAAGTGGATATGAAAAAGGCAAGGGAAAAATATGGTTGCTTGAGAATGAGAAAGGGTATGAGAAAACAGTAATTAATCTGCCATGGCTCTTACCATTTTTTCTAAGAAGCCCTAGTCAATCAATCTTCTTCCAATCTGTCTACCATTGCCCTTTTACCACCAGTATATCATCTATTCGCCCACAAACTCATTTACCAGTTGTCTCCACTCCTTTCCTGAATTAAAACTCTGCCAACCTGAAATGGTTCAAAAATCTCCCTCCAAGTTATGCCAAACAGCTTCTCAGAAACCTTCGGCACACACCTATCCTCTAGGCTGAGAACCATTTCTCTCCTTATTTAACCTTGCCAGAGCTCAGCACCGCACCCTTGGCTGTGATCCCACACAGTAACCACCTTCTCAGCCTCCAACACAAAAGCACACAGGCATACTGTCCTCTAACACAAATAACCAACTCTTGGACTCAGATTTTTTTTTTTTTCCTTTTATGAGGCAGCCCCCACTGAATTTAGAATTCATATGCTGTCAGCCCGTAACGATCCTCTTTGTTGTTGGCATTGAAAAATCAGGACCACATAGAATAGGAAGAAAGAACTGAGGATCTTAACCTTTGCTTCTATAGGGAAGAAAGAAAAGTACCCTACCAAAGCTTGTCTCTCTTCCATCTTATGTTTGTAGTGTAAGGTAAGGGATTTTCTTGCCAGAAGATCACATCCTTCAAGGGTTGAATCAGCTCCAGAGCTGAGAGTATCTGCCTGTGGTACTACCCCCAAAAATATACTAACAAGGTATTAGCTGTGGCTTAGTTTACTAAAACCACAGTCATCAGCTGCCCCTCTTCTACTCTTCACACAATGCACATACTCTGTCCACATCAGTGGCTTAAATGGGATAGTGAGCCACCAACCAGCAGGACCCAGAACAAGTAACCATGACGTCATATGGTATGGAATATCTCTCTGGCCAGTTTGGGTCAGCTGTCCTGGCTGTGTCCCCTCCCAACTTCTTGTGCCCCTCCAGCCTTCTTGCTGGCTGGGCATGAGAAGCTGGAAAATCCTTGACTTAGTATAAACACTACTTAGCAACAACTAAAAACATCAGTGTGTTATCAACTTTATTCTCATACTAAATCCAAAACACAACATTATACCCGCTACTAGGAAGAAAATTAACTTTATCCCAGCTGAAACCAGGACACCCAGTCAAAAGAATTGTGTTCATAAAGCTGTATGCAAATGGACTTATGGACAAACCTGAGGCTAAATTAATTCTTCATGTGCATTATTGCCTGTAGAAACGACTTCTGAGAAACTGAGTTGGGGTAAGATGGCAAAAATCCTAGGCAGAAATTACAATACAGAAAATTATATTTAAATGTAAGAAGCAGCTTTTCTAACCTGAGGGTGGTCAAACACTGGAACAAGTTACCCAGAGGGACGGTGCAGTCTCCACCCTTGGAGATATTCAAACCCTTAATAGACATGGTCCTAGGCAAGCTGTTTTAGTTGACCCTGCTCTGAGATGGGGTTTGGACTAGCTGGTCTCCAGAGGTCCTCGCCAACCTCAACCACTCTGTTATTTTTGATTCTGTGGGTGACCTTTGTGCTTTAGTGCTTTCTCAAGGGCAAATATATCTGCCATGAAGACAGACCATAGCACTATGTATAGTCTCTGTCTCTCCCACTGTTACTGTGGTGGTCAAAAGTGGCCAGTGTAAGACAAAGACAGCAGAGTTTTTCTGTAAAGACCCTTCATTTTGAATGCTGAAAGGGCAGATGGAGGTTGAAGAAAGCAGGAAAATGTAAATGTGCACATGAACTGCAGAGCGGCAAGAGTACTGTTGGCTCCTGAGACTGACCAGCTCATGTCCAGTTTTGAGATCTACACTACAGCACACCCTGGCAGTACGCTGTGATTCCCCCTGTCCAGTGCACAGCTGAAGCACTGAGGCACTGCAGCATCCTGAGCAGGGTAACTACATCCCCAGGTCTGACCACCTCCTAAGGTGCCTTACTCTCTTACCAGCTCCAAAGGGAATCTAAAGTAAATGGATTCAATCCCTAAGATAGTTGCCTTACTGCAGTGCCTAAAGGCATTTGTGTAATATGGACTGATAGGTGGCACAAATCCTCCTAAATCTGCCTTAGAGTGATAAACTGCCACATCACACCAATTCAGGGCTCGCTTTAATGCTGCAATTCTGGCATCCCATTTGAGGAAAACAGTATTCCCATTACAGACTCACAAACCAGGTGGGTTATATAGCATTAAAAAGTTTTTCTGCAAGGAAAGCAGAAGGGTGGGAGATGCAAAATAAGTACTGAAGAAGCGTAAAGCACCCACCTGGGTTTCCTTAGCAAAGATTAAACGCCAGAGATTCAGCCAACACTACGAACAACTATGGAGCAGTATTCCTGCGGTTCCCTTGAAAGCTCAGTACAGTCTGTTACCACTTTAATATTAGAATTAATTGAAGAAAATTGAGAAACTAACTCAGATTTGACCTCTGGGTATTCTGCTCAGTAAGTCCAGTTTAGCCCAAAGGCACATAAACTAAGGAAAATTATTAACCCACAAGGTGCTGGCTTAATATATGCCAGCTACAAAACAAACATCCTACAGATTCCAGACAGTTTATTTTGTTCCTAAGAAGTGGTGTATCTTGCTTCCCAGGAAGACAATGCAGTTCTGTGACATGCAGTTACAGTACAGGTGGAGTGCTGGTTGATAGCATAATGGTCTGGTGTTGGAGAATTCAAACGTGAGCTGTCTTCATAGATTGGAAGCACCTTTCTTGCACCATTTCCAGGTTTGTTGTCACTCATAATATTTGAGGGAACGCTTCATGAACCAATAATGCAGCTGCCCTGAAAATGTTCCACAGGAGCTGTCAACCATCCTATTAGCACACTTACTGACACTGGCCACAGCTGAGTCTCTTTAAACACGCCAGTCTTAAAGTAAAAAATAGTTTTATTGAAGGATATACTTGGCATTTTTCAATATTAAAATAATAAATAAATAATGGCATGTTTTCCTTTAAAATTTAAAATGCAGCTGTATCTATCTGGACTCGCTTTGCAGACATGCATTAATTCATTTAGATACAGCATCTGAAAATCTGACTCTCAACTTGTCAGTAATGTGCATCTCCTAGTGAATAGGGAATTATCACATTCCATATTTTCAGTTGCTAATGACCATTAAAGGCACTATACATACCTATTCCATATAAAATTTAAAATCAGGTGGGTTTTTTTCCCCCTAAATTTGGGCTGATTTCTACCTTGTCAGTCATTCTTCAGAATATGGAGTACTGCAGTGTCCAAGACACACTGTTCTGCTTCTAATTAGACTAAACACATATAAACTTAACCACTTCAAGGAATGCAGCTTCCTGAGGAACCTTTGAAATTTTTGTGGTTTCCTACTGTAATCTATGTCCCTTTCTTGGTGCTGTGTTATCTCAGGTATTATCTAAACCCACTATCATTTAGCTGTCTTTATTAGTAAGTCACTGGGAACAAAACAGACTTCCATTTTGAAGACGATGCAATTTGTGAACAGTCTTAGAAGAGAGGATGGGAACTCACAGGCCGCTCATCAAGTGATCTCCATTTCCTTAACTCCCCAGTCTTACCCTTGCTATTCCTCGTCCATTATGCCAAAGGTGCAATTCTGTCATGGAAGGTCACGCTTAATGCAGGAAAAGCTGTATTTTAGCAAGCTTGTGTTCTGCCAGCAGAAAGCTTTGAATAATCACACTGAAGTTAGGTAGGAAATTATTTTTCATTCCTGAATATTCTTATGGCGTTAAGAATTGTTATCTAAACAAAAAATGAATAATGTGATGCCGTTGCAAAGAGACTGTTTTATCGGGTGTTGTCATGATTTAACCCCAGCCGGCAACTAAGCACCACACAGCCACTCACTCACTCCCCCCCGGTGGGATGGGGGAGAGAATCGGAAGAGTATAAGTGAGAAAACTCGTGGGTTGAGATAAAGACAGTTTAATAGGGAAAGCAAAAGCCACGCACGCAAGCAAAGCAAAACAAGGAATTCATTCGCTACTTCCCATCAGCAGGCAGGTGTTCAGCCATCTCCAGGAAAGCAGGGCTCCAGCACACATAAGAGTTACTTGGGAAGACAAATGCCATCACTCCGAACGTTCTCCCCTTCCTTCTTGTGCACCCCCAGCCTACTCACTGGCAGGATGCTGTGAGAAGCAGAAAAGGCCTTGATTCTGTGTAAGCACTGCTCAGCAATAAGGCAAACATCTCTGTATTAGCAGCACTGTTTTCAGCACAGATCAAAAACATAGCCCCATACTAGCTACTATTGGGAAATTAACCCTATCCCAGTCAAAACCAGCATCGGTGTCTACCCTGTCTAAGGCACAGAAGGTAATTATCTGATTATACTTGGGATTGGTGATGTTTCTCAAGCTTTGGGAGTACACTGAAGTATGTAGACTTCAGGAGTACACAAGCAGACTGAAGAGATTTTTACCCATGAAGAAAGTTTGAAGGAAACAAGTTTGTTTAGGTAAGAGAGGGCAGAAGGGGAACATAATACCTTTTTTTCTATTCCTTAATTAGTTTACCTTTAGTTCCTGGTTTAAAGGAATCACAAGGCATTGTGATTTGTAGGGCATATCCCACCTAAAGCAAACCCCCCACCCCAGCACCTGGAAATGCCAGCTGCCAGGCTGTCCTTTTCCTGGCTTCAGCAACAGCAATGGCAGCAGCATCCTTGCTGCTAATTTGACCTTCTCTCAACCTACATTAGCTGTAGCTCCAGAACTAGAGATGGGAAAGAACAAGCAGTTCTTTTTGCAACAGTGGAGATGGGGTTTGAACATTAGGAGAAAACCCCCAAACCCAACAAACTTCAGTCTGGTGGTATGCCATAACAGGTCACATACACATGGTTTACAAAATTCCTTACTGGGAGTCTTTCAGATCAGCTATGACCTTGGACAGGACAATCTCTTGTGACTCACTAGTGTTGCAACTCTGGATTTCAGTGGTGATTTTGCAATCCTGACTCTAGATGAAAGCTGAAAATCACAATGATTTTTGTTAAAAAAAATCTGGAAAAATGAATTCGTTCAGACAAAGTGCTTTGTTTTCAAGATCTAAAATGTTCAATTAATCTTGATGTAAAATAATTCTATAATTCTTATTATTTTTCTAAGCACACATTCAGGGAACATACAATTTCTCTCTTAGAAAATATGGAACGTGGTCAACTTCAAAATCTTGTCCCAAAATATTTTCAGGTCAAATTGTTTATCAAAACTTCTTCTTTCCCAGGAACATTTGATTCCATCAAATTTTATGGGCTAAAGTGTGTAATTAACAACAATCAGTACTAATCATTGCAGAACATAGAATTTCAATGGATTCAGTGACAAGGCAGTAGGATTTTATCACCTAAGATTCATACAACCTACGCCTATGTACAGCACACACGAGGATGTCATGAGCTCAAGTGTTACTGAGGCCTCTGAGAACTTGAAGTAGAACTTTTAACCTGACTGGAGTGATGTGGTTTTGGCAAGTATCTCTTTTTTTCCAGTAGCATTGCTAACATCTTGCCTAGATTTAGCTTGAGCCAGAGACTGTTCACGTGAGCACTGGTCTCATTCAGGCCCTGGGACAGTGAGGAGATAATGATGTTATCATAAGCATTAAGCATCCTTACATTCACCAAAGACTCCTCTGACTGTAGTAGATGTACCCTTTAAATAATACCTTTCCTCACAGTGCTCCCAAACCATTTTGCAAACTATGGATATCATACCACCAAGATGAAGCCCCTTTTTCAGCTTTGGAGAGCTTATGACATGTTTCATGAAAAGTCTCCATCTTTAACAGAGGGGATAATCTTTATAAGGCCTTCTCTGTGTTGAGAGGATTAGGAACTGATTTGGTCCCACTGGGACTTAAAGGAGCAGATTCCCAGCTCACTAAACACCCCCTTGAGAATTCCAAACATTTACAGATGACCCACTTCTCCCCTCAGCCCCCACCTCAGCAACGGTGGAAGCGGAGACTCCTGTCACACCAGCCTTTTCCGATCCCTCTTTATATTAAGCCAGGTCAGATGGGGTCACTGGTCTTTGATCTACTGTATTTCTTCATTCTTGTTTGAAACTACCCAACCTTTCTCACATTCCCATAACTCATGACGATGAAAGCAGCAGCTGTCTGCTCCACTTCCTAACTAATAACTTCTGTTCAGAGTGGGAGGGAAAAACAGCTTTATAATAATGCAGAATTTTCTTTTGGAAAACCAGGCACTAATAACTTCATGTTGTGCCCTTTTCTCCCCTCTTACTCCAGGAATACCTACCTGTTTTCCCTTTGCTTGTTTCTACCCCTCTTCCTTTCTGTGCAAGAGCGAGAAACAGAACTTTGCTGCCTTTGTGATTATTAGCAGCCCTGGGTTCATACTGATTAGTCCCAGTGGCACAGGGTTAACGAGTTAAGTGTGCTTATTCAATTAAGCCACCTCTTTGTTTTAGCTCACATAAATTTTAACCTGATCGCTTCAAAATTACCTTTGGCACTATTCAGTAATAGAATAAATTGAATAAATTGAATCAAAAGAAAAATGAATGCCTTCTTAGTTCTTAAGTATGTGTGTACTTGATTTGCCCTCAGTATAATAAACGGATGGAAAGCTTAGTAAAGGTATTCTGATCAGTTGATATACAGTTTACATCATGGAATATGGGCAAACTGGAATCCTCTTGGGTCCTAGCCTAATGCTTGTAAGTATTTGTCACTGTTGTGAATTTTAGGTTGTTTTCAGTGAAAGTTACTCAGTTACCTATTTTCCTCAAAATGCCCTTGGACTACACCTTTCTTACAGCAACAGCTTCAGTACATTAACTTGAACAGAGGATGAATGACCCATTTCACTCATAATGCTGGAGCACCTTTTCTAACACAGCTGCAGAATATAGCAATTTACTTTCCTCAAAGTTGTGTTTTTGAAACTGTAAAATGGTCCTGGATATCACGCTGCAGCATGGGAGACCGACTGATGGCTACAGTTAAAGCACGGCAGGATGAAGTCAAACAGCAGAACACAAGAATCTTTTAATCTGTAAATAAGATGTTGACAGAAAAACCACTGGATCCCAGTCCATACTTCCCTGCAATGAGTATTTGGCATACTAAAAAGGTATTTGATTTTGTATGCTGATTATCATTGAAAAGCATCACATTTGAATCTCTCTGATTAAATGGAGGACTTTCATAATGGCATTACTAATTACATTTGTATACACACTGACTGCCCTTAAAAACACCCTCTTAAAGTAAGATTCACCTCATCTAACATTAATCATTTAAAAATTAGGCATCTAGTCTAAGCCAATTATCTCAGCTGCCTCTGTATTCAGCAAAGAGAGACAGCTACCTCCAGAGCATGATTCATCCCACCAGTCTTAGAAGGGGATGAATCTCTTGTTGATTTGTTCCACTTATATCATGATGTCATCAAACACAGTTAGATGAAATGGCTTCTGCCCTGAGTACAAATGAGAAGCTGGATGAAGCAAAAAAACCCCAAAACTAAACCACAAAAAAACCCCACCAAATGAATGAAGAAAATCTTTCAAGTAATGCCATATGAAAGGTTTTTATGAAAATTAATGTAATGTTATTCATCCATCTGGGTTTCTCCACATAACAAGGATATTGTCCTTAAAGATGATGACCCTCTGCTTATACTCAATGATATACAGAATGCCCCAGACCTGAAGCAAAAGTGAAGCTACTGCACTAAGAAACTTTTAGCAGGCAAACAACTTAAATCTCCCTGCACAAGAATGATTTGAATCCATTCTCTTGGGGATGACTGATACCAAGATTCCTATTGGACTGCAGTGGCTACACCTCTGAAAATGTCTGACATATTTTGCCATTTCCTCTAACATTTGTAGGTAAATTTCCAGCTGGAGCACACTCATTTTATTTAGAAACTTTAGGAAACCTTGCTTTTCAGTGACTTTCTGCTATTGGTAATGTCACATAATGGGATGTTTACCTGATTGACTCCCTATGCTGCACATAACTAGCCTTTCTTCTGGACTGTGTTCTTCTTAATCATGTGCCTTTAAATCAGCCTGTAACTTGCCCTGGGGGACATTCGGAAAAACAATCTTTCACAGTAAGTGTTTCAAGGGGCAAAAGAGAGCTTGTGTATCCTGTAAAGACATAAAATAAAAATATAAATTGAATTGCATTAAGGTCCTGCACAGAATAAACTCAAATTAAAATAGTCCTAGAGATCACTTACTTATTTGGCAGTTTAATCCGGCCTAGGATCCAGAACTGATTGCTGAACTATCTCCTAGAAACGTGATCTTCAAACTTCATCTTATTCACAGAGACCTTGGCAGCACAAACAGGCAGTACATCACTCCAGCTCTATCTCTGCTGCATTGGCCTCTGGTTCTGAATTACAGCATCTATCACATTCTGGCTTTTGCTTGCCAAGCTTTTAAAGGTGTGCTCTTGCTCACTGTACCTTATGAACAGCTTTCCCTTCCATCATTGGGCCTGCTTTTGAAGTTTACTGATATCGACTTATAAAATATTCTCTCTCTGCATGCCTACCCCTCTGACTACTGTGTAACTGAGACATACATGCATATCGCAAGTGTCAAGTCCCAGTTTGAAAGTGCTTTGTCTTGCTTACGCAGACTGTGGAAACTTCTGCCCGTAAATATCTGAACCTCATATGCTTTTAAAACTAGACACAACATACATCCTTTGGTTAAGATCTATTTATAATTAATAACGTGGCATGGAGTGGCAGATTCTTCACTGAAAAGACCATAGACATAAACTCTCTCTATATGTATATATGTATACATATATATCTGGAGATGTGTCCTATTTCTCTTTTCAGTTTTAATACCATCATATATCATATTTGTTTTTAAATTATGCTTTGCTCTGAATTTTTATTTTATAATAAAAAGATTAATTTTGCGTGTTGACAAGAACTGGTCTCAAAGTCACATTCTCACTCTTTGACAGCCTGATCATGAAGACAACCCTATAGCTTTCACTACCCTCTCCCTGGTTTTGTTGCATGTTACCCAAAATGTTGAAAATCACTGACATTAAATAATCTGTTGACTACTCAAAAATTGTCTTCTTTTTTTTCAAGCCTATAATGTTGTTGCAATACAGTGCTTTATATATACTAGACATTAAACTTAAATGAGAATGATTGGGAAGAGCTAAGCTCCAGGCCTGAGAGAAAATGCTGTAGTCAATGATCCACTATATTCTTGTCCATTGATGTACAACTGTATGCCGTGAGAGGCTCTGTCAATACTACTGTGTCTGGGCATGCTGCCCAGTTCCCTCTTCTGGGCAGTGCCCTGGGGCTCCATAACTGGGCAATACTCAGAAGGACCAATCTCCTTCCTCATCCTCCCTGCAAAGGAAACATATGGGTGTACCCCACATGGGAGCCACAACATTGTCTGCAGAGGTGCTACTCTAGGTGGTGGGGAGCCTAGGTGGTGGGACTGCACTTTGCCTTACAGCAGATGGTCTGTCGAGACACAGCCTAGGATACCCGCAATGTAACAGTCTGGTTAATAAGGTTGGCAGGGTATTCATATCTACCTGAGTAATTATGAACAATGGACAAAACCGAACAAAATCACGAGGCTCATGGTCTAATATACAGAAAGAAAAAACTGGAGATATGGTATACCATAAATATTAGGCCATGTTGTGTGCTGCGTGTAAGTTTAAGTATGAAGGCTTGCTGTTTTCTTAACTATTTGATATCTGTAAAGACCTTTAATCTACATCAAACTAGACTGGCTATTTTCCTCCTACCACAGCCTTTAATGTGATTTTGAGAAAGTACAAATACTAGACCCACTGTATGAGGCAAAAGTTACTGGAGCAAGCTGTTGGGAACCCACTCAAAGCAAAAGTAAGAACATTAGTCAAAATCTGAATAGAAAAGGTGTTGAGCCTTCACTAGACCTTTTATGGGTTGGGATATAAATGTTTGAGTACACATTTCAGGAAGGGTCTTATTTGTGAGATAGCCATATAGCTCTACTCTTCAAAAAAAGAAAAAAACCCACATGCCTTTTTGTGCAAGTGCTGTCTTTGTCTTTCATTAATAAACTAATTGATTGTGTATTCAGAATGATATTTTTAATACCAATTCCTGACTGAGTATGTTTTCAATATACAGTTATTATTTAAAGAAATGAAAAAGATATCGTTAACAGTAGTTGGAGAAAATGTCTTTGGAATGTGCAAGAGACAGGGAATCTACAGGACAGATTCTGAGGTCTAAGCAGAAAGAGTCAGAAATCATACCTATAGCTTCTGACTCAAACTCTAAGCATCTCTGAGACTCCTTTAAAAGAGAAAGAATGGAGGAAATAACTTTGCACCTTTTAGTGAGACAGACAAAGGACCATGTTGACTATCATTGTCCTCTTTCGGAAGCCCACAGAAAGGCATCTGTGGGAGGAGACCTGAGATCTTTAACAGCTGACTCTTCTCCAAAGAGGTGACAAGTGGGGGAGTCTGGGTCAATGAAATGTTTCATGAAGAAAACACCCACAAAACTAGTGGAATTGCAGGCTGCTTGACCATTCAGCTAAAGAAGGTATGTGACTTCATTTACTCATTCATTAGATGCAAAAAAATTAGATCTTTAAATTGCACCAGTTGGTGAGAAGGAATGTTGATAACAAACTGTCAGTTCATAGATAAAAACACTGGGACTTTATTCGATACTTTTGAAATCACAAAGCCTTTGAAATAACAGGTTAAATTCAGTCCCTGGAGAATGGAAAGTGACATAGGGAAACACGTGCAAGCTGATATACACCCAGTTAAACCACCTTTATACACAAAAATTAGTTGCAGAGGACTAGGGAAAAGTCTACTTCAACAATGGAAAAATATGGTGCATTTTTATATTGAAGAAAATCACTGAATTGCAGTGGCTTGTGAAGCTGGAAGATGTCACAGAAGCTCTGCTTTCTCATACAGTCTTTGTTATATGCTTTGGGAAGGGGAAAACTTTTGGCATCATTATTGTTATTATAAGCATCATTACTGCCACTTTTCCCTTTTGACAGGACATTATGATATATTACCTCACTTTATATTATTACATAAATGCTACGAATGACAAAGTTTGGAGATAACAGGTATTCCTCGAAAGTGCCAAGCAAACTGTAAATCATATTAAGATAATCTGGGGACTTGAAAAGAATTGTGAGTTGAACAGCTCTGTGTGGCTCAAACATATAATGGTACCTTCAGATCATTCACTTGCTGACTGCAGTATCAAGCATTGGAAAGGAAGTAACATCTAAGGCAATGTATAAAAGAGACCTCACGCCTAATTTTTGCCTCTATTATTACATACTTATTTATTATTGTTTATTTATACCTTAGCAATAGCAAGAGGTTCCAGGTAGTGAACAAGCCTGAATTTTGGTAAAAAAAAAAGATTCCTTTCTCAGGTAATCCAAATATAAAGTGAAAGACAACAGGTAGATACAATGTGAGAGGAGAAGGAAGGTGACAGTGATGATTATTGCAGTAAGCAGCAGTCCCCAATTACCTAGTTATTGTTTAGCCTTCTTTGTAAAATATAGTACATCTCGAAGGCTGGTAATCGTTATCTTTAGATCTGTCTTTAGTTTCTGTAAACTAGCAGTGTCCTTTACAGCTACTTGGAAAATGTTTTTCCCCAGTGGAGAAACATAGAAAACTTTGTATTTTGTCTGTATGAAAAAATATAAAAATAATTTAAGTATTTCAACATATTAGGGCCTGAAAAGGCCAAGTAGATCACCTAGCCTGACCTCCCATACATCTCAGGCAATTTATTGTCTTCTAATTATCTTTCTATTAATCCAAATAACCTATTTTAATTAATGCAGAAAGTCATCCTGCCTTAATCTAGAAAAGTTGGTACATGAAGTGTCCTTCATTTTCCTTTGCTAGTTTGTTGTCCTGGCTAACTACCCTGACTGCTAAATATTTTGCCATGTTCCTAGTTTAAGTTTAGCTGGCTTCACTTGCCAGTCATTAGTTGCCGTTATGACCTACTCTGCTAGATTAAAATGTTTGTTGGCAGCTGGAATCATCTTCCAGGAAGGTCATTCAGGGCAGTTCTCAAGCAGCTTTTGGATAAATAAAATCTCTCAGTTCAAAACACTTTTCCCAGCTTTGGAATAAATTTTCTGTCTTTTTTGTATCTATCTCTTCAGCTTTGGGACATCTTTTCCCCCTGACAGCAAGACAAGAACATAATGCAATACTCCTGCATCCTTTCTACCAATGTGTTACACAGACACGTAACCACCTCCCCGTGCCATGCTCTGCCTCTAGCTTGCTGGTTATATACCAAGGAGTGCCTCAGTCCTTTTTGCTATGGCATCATGTATGGCATCATTCTTAAATCTCTTCCTGAGAAACTAGACTAAGGACACATTGTCCATTTCTCAGTGTGATGTTCCTTGTTCTAGACTATAGCACACTTTGCTATGTTAAAATACACATGGCTCGAATGAACCCACCTTGCTTTGTCCTCTCCTGATCATTATGGCAAACACTGCCACTTTTCTCAGCAGTAATTTTTTTTCTTTAGTTGCAGGTCAATGATAAAAAATATTAATAGCTTTAAGCCTATAGACATCAGCTTGAATTCATATTAGAAATCATTTGATGTTTCACACTAACACGTACCCCGTCGGATCTGTCAATATGCTGTTCTTCGTATGTTCGATATATACTCAATTTGCACTCTATTGTGCTAAGTTTTAAAGAGTGTCTTGTGGTACTATGATGTTTATCAGGTGTCCAAATATGTTATGGCAATCACATTATTACATTTGTCAGTCCAATCTTTAATTTCACAAAGATGATATCCAAGTCATATTGGGCAACAGTTGTAGACAATTTCCCTTGGGTTTACTTATTCAAATATTAAGAAAGCATACAAACAACAAGGATTGAAATAAGGTCTCCATGATGATATACACACAGTATGCCCCTTTGACAGTGTGAACTTAAAATGAACACAACATAGCTTGTTCCTGTAGACAACAGTCTTTATATATTTGAAGCTCAAATGCACAAAAACCAAAGGGATAATGATTAGGTGGCTAAACACACCACAGTTGGCTAGGGGAGATGTCAGGAACTTCCTAGTGAGAGGGGAAGAGCTGAAGCTGAAAACCTCAGAAGCTGATTTTCTCAGATTTTCTATAAATACAGATGCTCTGTATTGTGTTTAAACACTTCAGATTAGTTGCCACAGTTCTCCAACTTCTGCATTTATTTGTCTGAAGAAGGTAGGTGCTGGGAAAGCAGAGAGGTTGAATATAACTGTTTCTGCTGGGTTTTGTACTCTGTACTGAGGTCCTGCCATGAACAGATTCCAGCAGGGAACTAACATTACAGTATCAAGACTTAGGACCTGATTCAAGTTACAGTCCAGTCTACTACAGAATGAAATCAGTTGCACTTCACACTTCTGCAATCTCCTCTCATCTGTAGAGATCACAACCCTATCCTCTTTAATTCCTTTTTGGGGGTGAGAGGAGGAATAATGGAGCTTTTCCAAGCCCCCTATCTGTACGTAGCTCCAGCATATATCACTTGCTTTCCTTGTTTTCCTCTGAACTAGGAGGAAAAGTCTTTCTATTGAAATGCTAATAGAGGAATAAACTGTATAATAAGACTGCATCCCCTTTGGGCCTACATGTAATTTACACATAAAATGAAATTGCACATGGCCTTGTTTCATAGCATATTTGTTTAATTATCTTTCTTAAAAAGCTTTTTTCAATTAATTTTCAATATTTAAAAAAGGAATAAAAATGTTGATTTATCTGTGTACCTGATAATTAAGTATAGTTTGGGGAATAATTACATTATCTAATAGCAGAAATTTGTCCAGCTCTAATAACTGGCATTTTTCAACAGTTTTGCTTGCTTTCTTGTTTTCCAACTGCTCTAATTCAAAAGAAGTTTACATTCTGCATGTATGAGTCAGTCCTCACTCATCACACCAGACACTGATCTGTTGACCAAAACAGCTCTGCCTTCCCTGACAATAAGTTAGGAAAGAGTGGACAGATCCAGGCTAGCTTGAACCTCTCCGAGAGGGCCATTTATACAGTTCTGGTATATACGAGAAAAAAGTATAACTAACAGAGCTAAGAAAGTATTAAGTTTTCCATGAGCTCTCATTGCCTTTGAGAAGCCTCAGTCTGACATACTGTATTGAATTCTGATGATCCTTTTCCAAGAATGCTGGAACATCCTTGTTCAATTTTAGTTGGAACACACGTGGAAGAGAGCTATTCAAAAGTTAATCACATGACAGCATTTTGAAAAGAAAAAAAAAAAAAAGTTGGTTATCATAGTCAAGTAAGGCCAAGAAGGATAGAATTATTTTATGAAGATGCAAGTTGCTGGGATTAGTACCAAAGAGGAAAAACTCTAAGTCAATGAGGTCCAAATAGCAACTTCTGGGTCAAAACCAGCCTGTTGATTTTTCCACTGAGGAGGTAAGGAACAGCTGTTTGAGCTGCCTGGACAGCCATTTCCCTCTTGCTTCATATGACTGGCCTAAAAGTGGCCGTCACAGCTTATTACAGTTCCATGAAGGGGCTGCTGAGGTGTCTTCCTGCGTGGTCTGAAGCTGCTGCCACCATTGCATCAGCTCACTATAAATGGGGAAGCCCCAGTTCTGAGATCCAGCTTACTCAGCTGTGAGAGCTGGAGCAATCTGATCTGAACTAAAGGCATACAGGAAATAGGACGAGCAAAACAAGCAGCTTGGTGTTTCAGGGTAAATAAATGAAATTACCTCATTAAGGTGGCTGAACATAGCTGTTATTAACTACTATTAGCATAATGCAGGCCAGAACAAGAAGCATTGGTTCATCAAGAACTCGGAGTCTTCATCTAACGCATAGTGTGGAACAGACAGTAGCAAAATGGACTCTGCACTGCTGTGGGCTCCTCCACCACAGGAGGAGCTGGAACTTTCTCCTATGGACCAGATATATAATATCAAAAATCTATTCTACCCCCATAAATGTAATTTCTTCCATACTGCTTAGCTACAGAACAAGTATGCTGGAGCGTCAGAACCATTTTGTCATTTAACAAATTTAGTAAACAGCATACAGAAAGATTTACCTAACTTTAAGGAAAAGATTTTCTACCTATATGAGCTGTGATGCTCTGTTTCTACAGCTGAGATAGAGGCAGTAAGATGGAAAGCAGTCATGTCATGCATTTCACCAATCTCCAGGCTAAGCAAGGGCTGATTTGTGCAATCAGAATGGTAAGGGAAGAGATAATGAGAAAGCATTAATGAAAATTCTTCTCAGTAAGTTTTTCCGATACCATTGTTATTAGTCGCCAGTTACAGTCTCTGTTGCTGACTCACACTAGGAATGCAAGTGGGACAATGGGGTTTCAGGTCAAGTACTTGTCAGCTGCCTGACAAGGTAAAGATCAGGTTTTCTTCAAACTGTCAAACATCTTAAGGCAAAGCTTGGTTTCTCAGCTAATGCTCTCCACTCCCCGACAATACAATGCTTCTCTCAGCCTGCAGCCCTGATAGAGAAAATAGTAGCAATAAAAAAAAAAAAAAGTTGAGAAACAACCCTACCAGCCTTATTTAAATCTTCCTTTGCACTTTCTCCTGCTTCTGGTTTATATCACCTCACCTTGTAGTTAATCAGGGTGGTGCTGACAATTAGGCTTGTTAACACTCTCCTTTCAGAAGGCTTGCTCTCCAATTAGGCTGCCTGCCCTATTCCAGGCAGCCAGAAGATAATGTGAATGTTCCCTGTGTTTAGTCCCAGCATCTGCAGGGACACCTGGCAGCAAAGGGCAGAGCTTTTAACCCCTGAACTGTCAACACACTTTAGCACACTGGACAATAAAGCAGCTTGATTTGTAATTAAAACAGGAACATTTTTAAAATATTTTTCTTTCTTTCTTTATGGTTTTGGTTTTTTTTGGTTTTGGGTTTGGTGGGTTTTTTTGGTGGCAGGGGATTTGTTTTTAAAGGAATTAAAAATCCAGCTAAGTACCTTGTAGGAGTCACAAAAGTGCCGGTTCAAAGTTTAGTATATAAATTGCATGGTATTCAGTGGATGTTAAATACCCAAACAGCTTAGGCATCTAACTACAAATTTAGGTACCTACATATGTGGAAAATTTATCTTGGAATGCTTTCTGTGAAACTGAACACTCATTATCTATGTTCATTTGCTGGACCCAAAAGACCAGTTACATTTATTTCTTAAAAACACAGACATTCTTCTTTATTATATATAAGGTAGTTCAGGTAACATCAGAAGTTTCTAGCGCACAAAGAAAAATATCCAAATCTGGGGTCCTTCTTCTGTCCCAAGAACCATCACTTGTTATTTTATGTTTTAAAGAATGCCATTATAAACTACAGAAGCAGTAATCATGAAAGGTTGAAAAAGATGATTACCTATATATTATGCTGCTTCCCTTGCTGGTCCTGGAATGGAAGCTCTGTGTGATTAAAGTTGCAGTACAGATAAACTGTAATACTATCTTAACATATGTCATACATGCAATTCCATCACAAACCATTTGCTCCCTCTGCTTTGCATAGTCACTGACTAAGGTCTTAATTCTGATTGCAGCTGTTGTCCGTGTAGTCAACAACTGATTTACCCTCACAAGCTTGCACTGTGTTGTCCCTGTGCTGATCGCTCTCAGTTAATTTGACATATCCATTCTGGCTTGCTTCAGTATAGTACAATAAAGTACGTGATGATGATGTAGACCTGAGGCAGAAATAGTTGAGAAAGTATCAGCAGCAGTCATGAGATACAGTGAAGCATTATGGTTTTGAGGCTCTGAGTGGAGACCATGATTCTCAGAGAAGTGTTTCATAGCCAGTGGGTGGTGATTTTTAGTTGGGGCAAAGAATATGCCCAGACTGGGGCTATGGCACGAAAACTGCTCTAAGGGGCATACTGTACGTCACACGGCTTGATTTTCAGATGATAACCTCTGTATTTCTATTTGGGCATATTAATAATAATAGTCAATGGGTTGCTGATGGCATAAGAGTGGATCTGTAGACTGAGTGGTCATGAAGAGTAGCTGGAGTTTTCATAATAGCACTGCAGTCTGTAGTTTGTAAGTGAAATGGCTAGATGTCAAATGATACCTGTCAAACACAGAAATGTTTAACTTCATTCTTGTGCTTGTAGCTGTACTAACAAGTTAACAAGACTACTCCTCCTGCTGCAGGTCAAGCCTCTGACTAAGTATTTATAGCCTTACTAAAAAAGAAATTCTGAAAAACCAACACCTATAAAAATCTGTATTCTTCAAATCAGTCAAAGTTTAGCAATGTTTATTTTGTTCCTTACCTTACTTCCCTCATGCTACGTATCTGGGGGCCATTTACTATGGAAGTATTTACAAAAGCTATTAATAACACTAACGTACAAACATCAGTTGTTTTCCTTGCTGCTGGAGACTTTATGGTTCACTTTCATAAAGACTTAATTGAAGAGTACTGCTGAGGAAGCCAAAGTAGACACTCCTTAGCTTGCTTTGATGAGTTGAAGCTTCAGTGATTCTTTTGTGGAATAATAACAATAGCAACAATACCATTTTCAACAAATTAAAATTGAAGAACAGCTACTCTACTGTCTCCCAGTGGGTTAGCTCCTAGTTATGTTTCATTGAAAATGTTGTTATAATCTTGACTTTTGTTAAAAGTAAAATATTAAGGACTGTTTTGACTCTTACAGCTATGCAGTGTTAAATGTCCATCTAAAAGAAGTTGGCTTCATTGGCTTCCGGAAAAATTAAATTTCCTCCAAAGCTGACTTTACATATCATAACACAACCACTTTAATCCAGCTTTATTCTTTAGGAATTGAAACACTGCCTACAGGTTTCAGTGGACATTGTTTGTGTGCAACTTTTAACTTTGATAACACATAGTTAATATAGTATAGAGGAAAATATGCATATATCCACTGGCATCAAACAAGAATGCATGACCCTTCTCTTTTTCAGATAGCCATTCCTACCCAACTCCACTGCAAAGTGGCAGATCAATGGAGAGAGGACAGCACAGAAAAGTAATGAATGCAGGGATGATGGAGTTGCAGAAGAATGTGACAAAATGCAGCGAATACCAAAGGTATTGTAGAGCTTTAAAGCAAGGGAAGAACCCCAAAGCAGGGGGATGAGGAAAGAGTATTTTGTAGAGCTGGTCAAAGATGCCACGCTCAAATATCTTTTTCCTGAGACAAGGGTGTTTTTGACAGAATTTTCATGAGAAGATTTGTCATTTGAGGGAACATTTTAGAGTGCTGACATATTTCAACAAAACAAACTACAGAGATTTTGGTAGCTGAAAATTTGAGATTTTTTTTTTTTTTTCCAGCATGATATTTTTAAGGAGATAATGTAATTCTTGGAGAGTTCTTTTTTATGAGAATAAAAGACTATTCTCTCCAAAATAATTTCTTCAGTATTAGGATAAAAACAGAAATGGGAAGAGTGCTAAAAAGATGAACAAAAAGGACAGAGCTAGAAAGGAAAATATGGAAAAGAGAAGTGAGATGGAATATGTCTGGGGGAATTTTCATGGACAGGAAGGTGATCAGTGAAAAGAGAAAGCCTAAAGGCAGATATATAGTGAACAAACAATAAGAAGGAAAGAAAAGCAAATAAATGAAAAAAAGATGGTCCAAAAACATATGGGCAAAAAGTCATCTTTCTTGTGCCTCCTGGTAAAGATAATAAAAGTTTTGGTTTTGACATTTGAAGCCTGCCAAGAAACTCATGGAGTTTCAGCTAATCCTGTTCATTGTTTTGCTTCAATTTATGCTTTCTTAATGGAGCCATCTTTGAAATCAGTAGGAGGAGTTAATGGCTGCATATAAAATAGCAAGAAGAAAGCAGGTGCCGTTCTGTCAGTAGAGTTGAGGCACAGTTGGGGTGCAGTGTATGCCCGCCCTCCTGGGGAATGTGGGTTTTATCATGGCCTTCAAAGTTTTAGTCTGTACTACAAGACAAGGCACGGGAAGACAGTTACAGAGAAGTTGCAAGCCTAGGGGAAATCCTGAAGCTGAGGATTTTTTTGGTTTTACTCAAAAGTTGTAACCGCATGCCCAAACTTCCCCAACTTCACCATGCTTTGCCGCACAGTTTTTATGGTGCTGCCACTCTTCTGAGCCTTTCCGTTTTGTTTTTTCCTGAGAACCCCACTGCTATCTCATACATAACTCGTGCCCTTTCAGCTCTCCTTTCTCTGTGCCAGCTCTCCTTTGCTACCCCAGTTCTGATCCCACCTTTGTGCTTTTCTGCAGACTCAGAAACTCCTCAAAGCCAGAGTTCAAAAGAAAGCCCAGAGAAGAAAGGCTAACCAGTGCTATGCGTTTTCAGGCTTAAGCCCGCTCTTTAGTTCCGATCAGGATTTATTTTATCATGTCAATGTGTTACAGCAACACAATCCTTTCTATAGTCTCCTGAATAAGCCAAGTCAGAGTAGTTTAAAAGTACAAGCCTATACCCTGTGTTTATAAGGAGTCCTGTCAGAGACTTGCTTGTGCTCAAAAAAGAGGAAATGATGTTGTTAGCAGCTACAACTGAACAACTAAAATAAAAAAAGGAGGCTAAGTGCTTCTCCTAGCTGGAAACTTTTGCTGTACACAGCAGCAAAACACAGACTACTACACAAGGGAGGAGCCACTGTAATTGCCTTTTGCTGTGATCTCTAGATTTTTGATTGAAAGGATCATGTCTAGGGTTCTATGCTTGTTCTTTTCTCATAAGCTCTCAGTACTTAGAAGTCTTTTCTTCCACTCTTAATTTGCCTGGAGGAAGGCTTTTATCTAGACTTTTAGCCAAGAGGCACCTGCTGAAATATTCATTGGCAGAAATTGTGCCATGGGTGTTTTTCCCCATTTGTCCAGTTCTATGTCATTAAAATAAGGTTGTGTGCAACGAAAACAGGATTTGACACAGAAGAATGGCATTCTCTCAAAAACTTTATATAATAGGCAATTAACCCTTTTCAGTGCAAGAATTTAAATACTAATGACTGCTGTATAGTATCCTTTGTCAATGGCCTTTTTGCCCCACATCAAAATAGAATTGAATATTATAACTTCACTTTGTGGGAGAATCAAATTATAATCTGCAATCTTTTATGAGGATGATTTAAAGATTTTTATATTTGATTTTTACACTGATCTCTATCTAAACATGATGGTAATTTAAGAAATTGCAAAAAACCTGAGCCTTTAAAATCTTATATGTGTACCTATTGTCCATTCTTCTTTCCCTCCTTCCTTCCTTCCTCCCTCCCTTCCTTCCTTCCTTCCTACCTGCCTTCTCATAATACTCAGATGATCATACGAAATGATTCAAATGACACTTTTTTGTTTGGATTTTGGTCTGGGAATGAAAATGGCAGTTTTAAAAAATCTCAAAAGATAAATATTAAATTGAATCAAAGAGGACCCCAAGTATACACAATTAAACCTGGGATATTTTTGACCTTATATGAAGTTAGTCTCAAAGCTGATCAGTTAGCCTTGGTTTGAGCATGGGTCAGCTGAGCTCTGGGTGAACTCTGAAGGTCCCTTTTGATCAAAATTTTTCTGTGATTCTATTTTATTATTCTAATAGGAGCAGATACTCAATGTACAGAGAGGTGTATTTAAAAAAAAAACCAACAACAAAGTTTTAAATTTAATCAATTTTTCAACAACAGGAGGTAAAACAAAAGTCTTCAGTATGATATCATTTCACCCTGTGTTTGAGGGGCTAATCCTAGGCCTGATCTGAAAGTTTTCACAAGAATGTAAATCCAATGACACACAAGACATTTCATTGTAGTCATACTGGAAATTTCTTTGCATGGTTCCTGTCAGATTTTGTTATCTGATAACACAGACATATAGTACTTTAACAGTCTTTCTCTAAAGATCTCGAAGTACATGAAGAGCAGTCACAAATTAAACTGTGTAAAGCTCTTTTAAAATGGGGAAATATTTCACTGTCTTCCATCTATCAGTATAAAAACAGACACAAAGAAATCAAGCAGTTTTCTCAAGGTTTTGCAAGAAAAATAATGGGCAGTTACTGTTGTGCATCTAGATGATATAACATAGGGCTTGCAGCCTGCAGATAGCAAAGGATGGAACAGTTTAATATGACATCTCTTTGCCTCCTTGGCTATTACAGTTCCGGACTCTTTAGAAAACAGCATTATTTGCTTACATAAGTTGTAGCAAAACTTCTACAACTGCAGTGTTGTGTCTTTCAACCCCACTCTGAATCTCTCTCTCTGTTACTCTTTCTTGCATTGGACAGACTGTCTGCAGGTAGGAGTGAAGAAAGCATGGAGTCCTTCTGGGCTGTTTAATGGCAGTTCTCTACTATTTTTGTACTTGAATACTTCTCCCATGAGTTACTCTGTTTTCATACTTCTTTGTGTGAGAGTAAGGGTCTAACTAGTTCTGATATAAAGATCTTAACTGTGTTCTATGAGTAAGATCATCGATCTCTTTAAAAATATCTTTGTATCTAGTGAACTGTTTTGTTAGACACATAGATTATGAAGGGAGTTACAAATATGGATCTGTACTTTTTTTTTAGAAAAAGAAGTCTCAAAATAAGTAGCCAAAGTAATGGCCATGTAAAGGATGCATATATTTATTATAGGACAAAAGGAGAGAGTAAAACTCTAATTTCTGTTACGCCAAGTTGAAATCTGGACTTTCTCCACAGCTTCAAATGGAATTACATTGGATTGGCACTGGTGTGACTGAAAACAGAACATGGCTTTTAAGTCACTACAGTGATACCCTGTGGCCTGAAGTGTGATTTTGCTTATCAGCCTCCACTCACCCACAGCTGATGGAAGCCATTTGACCCATAAATTATATTTAAGAAGTTTCTGACATTTTTGCCGTGTCAGGTCAGAATACAACAATACTCCATCCAGTATGGGTGCTCCTGTTGTAGGTTTCTTGGTGGAAATAAAACACACGAGCCTAGCAAACAAAATAATAGTAAGAGCTCTTCTAAGACCTGTAGCAGGAATTTTGGTGGTCTAATTATTCCCACATGGAATAAAAGGAGTTTCACAGGAAGACTGAAGGTAGAATATTTTGCATGAAAACCACTAATGAAAGGAAATTTTTCCTGTTAGCAATACTCATTTGTTTAGGTTGCAGTTTAGGAAAAGTTTTACGTGTATACTTATGTTTATCCTTATTCAGCAAACATTCTAACATATGCATTAAAAAAATTCTAAGTCCAAGTTTTAAATATTTTAAAGTTAAATGAAAGAGTTTAAATATTTTAAGGTTAGACAATGAGATACTTTACTTGTTGGCATTTGGTTGGTAGAAAGGAGTCCAGATACTTATAGAGAGTCCCTGGGTGTCTGTGATCTTCCCTAGATAATATCTGCAGGGATATATATATATATATACATGGAAGATGCTTCAGAGTGCCTCAAGGTTTCTAAAGTCGAGGCACTTCTGTGCTAGCCCAGCAAGAAGTTTCCAGATCACGATTCCAGTTGTCCAATGCTATCTGAGTCCTGTGTCAATCCCTTTTTGAGTCTGACCACAAGATTTTTCAAAATAGAGATGAAGATCTGAATCAGGAGCTTTGAGGTCTACACACAGATGCAGACCTCATGGGAGCTCTGCAGAGTGGGCTTTGCGCTGTTAGACACTGAGCTGTCTGTGCTCTGTCCTGCTTTATTCTAAAAGGAAGAAAATACAGGGAAAGATCCAAAAGCCAGGGCCAAAAAGCTTTGATTCTTTTTCAACCTTTACCAATCAAGGAAAGATAAATTTGGCATGAAGTCTCTAGCCTTTTGGACCACCAGTTACAGAGAGAAAATATCCTACAACTTCAGTTGCTTCAGATTTTTCCTAACAGGCGTGAGAGGAGAACTTGGCACTCCAGGAGTAATGTGCTGGGCTTACCCCTTTTTGATAATGTGAGGCTATACTCCCATCTTTCTGCAGTAAAAATCCTGAGAAAAGGCTCTGTCAGCAGGTCCTTGTGTCCTATCACAATGCTGCACATATATCACCAAATTCTGCTCTCAGGTACCTTAGTGTAAAGCTGGAGATACTTTATTAAAGTCAGTGGATGTGATTCCAGATTTACAGCAGCATCACTGGCAGCAGATTTTGGCCTTTGGCTGCTTCTTTCAGACTTTTCTCAGTGCATAGTAGCATATGTTCTATTTCAAAAGAAAAAAAGTCATAATGTTGCCATGATAGAAGCACAAGTGCAGCCAAGGGTGTTAGAGCACAGTTCTTGATAACATCAAAATTGCTTAAGACAAGACTGACTGCTTCATTGACTTAATGCAGCTGTGGGATCTGAAAGATTCTGATGGAAACAGCACTGGTGCTCTCTACAACCTCCTTTAAAACCAGCCTCCTACATTAAAAAAAAAGTAAAAATAAAAAGGAAGCAAGGAATGGGCTATGAGAAACTACATTAAATGAGAAGCAGAATTTAAATGGATAAATGTAAAAACATTTTTTCTAAAGCAAAGAAAATAACCTGATAACTGCTTAACACCACTGAACGGCAGATAGAAAATTATAATCTAATAAAAAGGCAGTTGGCATCATTGGTAAATGAACTTTCTCCACTAGTCAACTGTACTCTGTCCAACCTGACATGTTAGTGGTAAAATAAGCTTCACTTAACCCTCAGACTGGAAGGCTTAGGAGTTAAATACAACAATTTTGATTACGATAAATAAAAAGAGATTAAGAGTAGCAATAACCTACTTTGCATCCCAAGAGTATGAAAACATTTAAAGTTTATGGATCTGGCACAGGAAAGAATGAGCATGATTACAGCTGGATTGCATTTCAGTATTTAAATTGTGATCTTTGATTGGACACAGCTAGTTTTTCTGATTGGAAGAGCAAATGCATTCCAACTTTCTTGTGTTAATTCACTTATTAACCAATTCAGCAGTGACTTTTCCAAATATGTTCCAAATATTCAGCAAGAATTTGCTGGTTTTGGTCAATTCTCCTGCCAGTGCATGTGGATATGCAGATATGGGATATGCAGACCTTCACTATGAATTAAACTCCAAGTGAATATTTGTGGAGCTATTCTGCAATAACCTCCAGGAATGACTCATATTGAAGATACAGATCCCATTTGGACAGTGGCAGGAATCTCATGTGTTGTAGGGGTATGCTTGGGAGAAAAGGGAGATCTTTTCCTGCCCCTACACTTCAGCCTCTAAAATGGCCTCTTGGGAGCACAAGGTGTGTACTTATGCAGGTACATACCACACAGCCTTTCTGGCATTTTTACCCTCTTTTTTCCATCCTGGACTGAGAAATTCACCTGAAAAAAAGTGACCTCTTAATGGTTTCTAATGTCTTTTAATTTTTTGTCCTAACAAGGACAAACAATGAATGACAGTGAGGAGAAAAGCTGCTTCCATACTGTTTTTGTTTATTATCTCTGTTATAACAAACTCTAAAGAACAATTAGATAAAACACACACTATTACTGTTAGTGTAGCTGTGGACAAAATATCCAGTTTTACAACCCAAATTTAAGCACAAATCACACTGACTTAAAAACCACCAAATAATTTTGGTCTTGAAAACTGAACTAGAAATGGCTTTTAGCAGACTATTTCCAATACTTTTATTTAGGTTGAAGAGGATTTCACTAAATTTTTAGTACATCTCTTTCCAGACAGATCTAAATATTGCAAAAACAATGATTGTTTTTAAAAAAATTACATCAGATCAAATTTGATTTAATTCTTCAACGGTGTTCAGTGAGCTGTTTTTCTCATATAGATCTAATTTTGCATTCATATTCCTGTCAGGTTTGTTATTCCCAAGTACTAAAATGATTCCCTATGATACAGTTTTTTGTCCCTGCCCACTGGTATCTTTAAGGCAGACAGAATATAGGATCAATACAATACCTACACTTACCTCTGATATTAGAAATAACTTGCTATAGACATGGGAATTTCACATGAGAAGACAGAAGTACCACAGAAACATCATATGCCTCTTCCTTTACAAAAAGACACTGAGACCCCCCCGCCCCCCCCCCAAAAAAATCAGTCCTAAACCAAATCAGGATAAGACAACAGTGTTAGTGCTAGTGCCTGGCTTTGAGTATCCATCAGAAACTGAGTATAGAGAACAATAGCACACCAGAAACCTCCCTGATATGACAGTCTTTAGGTGATTACTTGGCATGCTTGGATTGTTCAAGACCTTGCATCTCAAAGGCTTTACTCCACAGAGAGTGAGGATAACAGCGGACTTTGTGCTGAGAGAGTTATTTGTGGAAAACATGGGCTCATTCCCATCTTGCTGAACAGCTCCTGGAAGTGCAAGGCCCTCAGTTTCACTGAGTTAAACTAGACTAAAAAGGTACTCAACATCAAGATCAGGTTCGTGGAGAAAGAGATCTCATAGAGTTACTCTCCACTCACCATTCTCTTCCCCAGGGATGGAAAAATCTGTTGTACAGAAGTGGCCACAGAAAACTGCAAATATTCCCTTAATTCCTTTTGCTGAAAATCTCTGTAGAATTTGCTCTATTCATTTGAATTCATAGATAGTACTTCTCTAAAGTAGCAAAGATTTATCCAACTATTTTGTGTTTAAATATGGAGCTCAAAACCCTAATCGCAATTTAATTTGACTAAATACTTACATACTTTATGGTCAATCATCCAGATCTTTTACAAGGTCCCTTGGCTTTGGAATTACTAATCTCAAATGGTACTATATATGAGCCTTGTCTGACATGACATATATTGAAACAGACTGTGGAACGATCACTTAGAGATGAGAACCTTGCTACAGTTTTAGTGAACCAAAGCTAAGAGGCAAATTATTCAATTATAGTAAATTTACAGTAGCTTAATATTTGATAGAAGTGGTTCTTCTATCATCAGAGCATCATATTGAAAACCCTTGAGCAGCAAAATAGCTCCGGAAATGCTGAGGATGTTTTAGCCGCTTATTAAGAAAATTCATCTATCTTGATTTTTTATGAACACTTTGTCTCTTTGTACAATAATGGCTGCTGAGACATCTTTGGTTTGTGCATTGGTGGTCCAATTTACCTCGGATAGCAGTGCACTACAGGGAGTGAGAAAGCAGTATTAGTGCAGGTAGGTTATGGTAGGAGTTGTGGCTCCATAATTAACCCAAGGGCAGTAATTGCTCTGGGAGGCATCTGTAGAAGCATGTAATGCAAAGAAGTCTGCTCTCCTCTTTCAGTATAATATATTGAGAACTCTGCAGAGGGGTAATGGTGTCAGTCCCGAATTTTTCCCCAAACTAAACCTCAGGTCACTGTAATTTGTTCCGGTCTGTCGTATGTCTCCCCCTAAAGGTCTGTCCAAGTGAGATAGGACTCTGACAGTGAAGTCAATCAAGAGAAATTGTTTTGTAGGGTAGGCAGTACAGCTTCATGAATTTGAGAACACTGAAGCTTACAGCAAGATTTCAGAGGCCCCTATTTTAAAAATCAATAGTTTGTCAGTCCTCTTCTGAAGCCATATATTAAGCTTATATTCAGCAGTTGCATTATTTTGATTTAATGCTTGTACAAATATAACAGTAACAGATTGCAGTGTGTTTCAGCCCACCAATTTGTTCTGTATTCAGCAATCCAGATGCTCACTTTTCAAAATGGAGGATGTCATTGTGCACAGTCTCAGTGGTAATGCAGTTATAACACATATATCCCGGAAAACCCTGTACAGGGTAACTACACCTACTAGTGACAAAGTTGTGAACATCAATTCCTTCTGAGGATCATCTCCCAGGTCACTTGCTGTTTTCACTCTGGAAATGAAAGAAGTTCTATGTATGGCCAGGAAAATGTAACATCCTGGGCTTGAATGAAAACGTTTATTTACCAGTAGTAAGTCCTGCTCACCCTCAGACATCTTAGCATTGGTGTGGACAAATGGTCAGGCCTTTGTTCTTCTCCATTTGAATGAGCATTGTAAGCAGTACAGGTTTGGCAACGGTTCACACAAACCGATACTCTATGTTCAGTACTTTAAGCGAAAGGATACTTCTGCATAGGGCAATGCATAAGTAAGTATGATAAAGACTGCTCTTTTCATAATAGGTGCACCAAGCTTTTCTTTGGGAAATTATTTGTAGTTAGGAGCGTACAAAGGTTGCTAAAAGGTAACTACGAAAATCCTAGTTTTCATTGCTTTTTGTTCTACTTTGCATTCCTAAATTACTCTTGATTCATATAAGCAACAACCCACTAGATTAAATGATGATATGCTTAGAGTGCTCAGCCATTTATTGTAGAATTAACTCTGTTATATTTGCTTTTGTGACATTTATAGTAAGTCACATTGCAATTTCTTTTAGCTACTTATTTATTTTTAAGTCTGAATATAGCAGACTATATTTTTGCTATAGTGCAAAAGGCATGCTGTTATTGTTACTACTATCGTCACTTATTAAGATAACCCTTCACCCTTCTATTTTCTTATTGTAATGGGCAATTTAAGCCTGACTAAGCAAAAAGACACTATCTGTAAAGTGGAGAAGATAGAGTGTTTTTCTTGCCTTTTAACCCAAGAATTGTCAATTTCTATCAGCAGTAGCAGGGCCTGACACTTAGGGTAGCTTGAACCTGCTTTGCATACTGTGAATTCTTACAACAGCAGCATGAATTGTGACAGGGGCTAATTAGCATTTCCACCCCCTCTATTCGACTCTTTTATTTTTGACGACAAGTGCCAGAAGCAGTAGAGGAAGTTTAACCAAACCCAGATTAAGAAATTAGTCTCCAATTTTGGAAGTTAAGGGAGAAGAAGATAGATCAACATTTGTGGCAGGTACTTCCAAGTATGTGTGTACGTGAATGGGATATCTATATATTTACACCTTTATTCCTTTGTGTTGGATACACAACTGTTTGTGACTCTGTGACATTTGAGAACAATACATGCAGTGACTTCCAGCTGCCCCTTCAAGGTATCCATCCAGATCCCAGTGAAGCTAGTGACAGTCTTTCTGGTGGCTTCACTTAATATTAACTTCTAGTTTTATGTACATAGGGTGCAAGCTTGTATTTCTGCAATATGGAAATAGGGTATGACACTTAATTAACCTCCACCCAGTGTAACCAGCTCTTTTTGAAGTTTCTCACATGATATGTAAGCCTTTCTGAAATCAGGTGAAAACCCATGGGCCAATGATGCATACATGTACTGGGGTAGACTGCGATTAGATAGACTCCAGTGTAGAGACATGAATATACAACCTACATTTGTTGTTATTATCCCCACTCAATACTTATAATGCAGTACCCAGTAAGAGCCTCACTCAAAATCTTTGCCTGTTACTTGCCACTCTCCTTCCAAATAAGTGAAAGGCTGTTGCAGCTTGTAGCATCACACAAAGGTGCAGTGGCATTCATCAGCTATATGGCTGAACTAAGAAGTGAACAGGTCTTTTTTACTCCCAGTCTGATGTCCTTATCACTGGATATGCTGCCTGACATATTTATATATTATGTTTCTAAATACAGTGCAATCCAAGCACCAGGTAAGAAGAACATAACTTTGCAATCTACCATAACAAACCACCCTGTCATGTACCATTGTCTCCTCTGACTGAAACATGATGTCGCTCTTAAGATAGTTATTGTGCATTTTCTCAGTGTTGCATTGTGCTCATGATCTGGCTATATCCATGTGTTGCATCAAACCTCTCTGCAAGGTTAGATCGAACCTCTCCACAACGCAAGTTTTTGTTCTGTGTTTGTATAGCACCTAGCATGGGATGAGACCCTGATCTCTGATTAGGGGTCCTAGCACTAGTGAACTATGAATGAGTGTCTAAAAATAGAGGAGCAAGGACACTAATGACAGTGTAGCAAAAAAAAGGCAAATGAAAATAGTCTGCAAATAGATTTGAGTAATGATGATAAATAGTTAAAAAAACTAGTATAAAAGAGCCAGTGCTCCTATTCATTACAGCACTTATGCATGTGCTTAACATTATGTATATGAAGAGCCCCAAGATTTCAAGGATACTAGTCATATACTTAAAAATTAAGCTTCAAGTTAGTGGAATACAGCCTTAATGAGGATAATTTGGATAGTCTAATATGCACAATGAATTAATCACCTGGCGGACTAATTATGCCTTATTGAAATGTTGTTCCGAACTGTAATCATACCAAACTTGCCAAGCTGTTCAGAACCGAGGTGACTTGCAGGGTTTTCTGTGCAATATGCGTGCAGAGGTTCAG
Organism: Haliaeetus albicilla; assembly: GCF_947461875.1. Taxonomy (NCBI): domain Eukaryota; kingdom Metazoa; phylum Chordata; class Aves; order Accipitriformes; family Accipitridae; genus Haliaeetus; species Haliaeetus albicilla. Next base: position 15,446,594 of record NC_091487.1, on the reverse strand, counting down.
CTGGAGATCAGCCTGCCCCAAAGTTAGCAAAGTTCCATGAATGCTTTGTGTCCACTGCCTTGGGGGGAGGAGTTTGTCATGTAGCAGGCTCAAAAGATGAAGGCTTTTACTTTAGGAGCAAGGAGAGAGTTCCTGAGCATAAAGTCCAAGGGAATCAAGTCAAATTGAGGGTGAGAAAAACCGCTGAAAGCAGTAGACTGTGATGAATTCTGTCACCAGCAGAACTTGTGAGGGACCCATCAAAAAAGACGGTTCCTGCATTATTAGCTTCATATCAATATATCAGGACAATGGGAGCTCTCTCTGGTATGCTTCTCTGAGCCGGGTCCTTATTTTAAGAGAGATGTTAGGAAGATGGTTTGATGGTAGGATCTTCCGAGGCTTGTAGGTGTTGAAGGAGGTCGCTTAAGGACTTCCAAAGCTATTCCCTTTACATCTCACTTTTGCATGCCTAATTTATTGCTTTGGTCAGTACATTCTAACTATGAATGAGGGAGCCATTTAGTTCAGGTTATTCTGGGAAAAATCCAAGCATTGACTGCAAACCTGAAAAGCTAAACTTGTAACCTGAAGTCCTGTAAATCACTGCTCATGGAGAGAGTATGAGATATCTTTTGCTGTCTCAATCTAGACTGTTGCCTTCATAGGGAATAACGCTGGGGAGTTTTCAGTCTTTTGTTATCTTTCCTTCCTGTATTTTGATGTTGGTTTTTACACTTAATATAAGAGTTGTGGAAGGCAGGCCTTCTGCTTTTAGCAAGCAAGATCACAAATACTGCTTTGGTTTCTACCTGACTTGTTCTTTAATTACAGAAAATTAAATAAAAGAACTTCCCCCTCACTCTAAGTGTGTTTGGGAAATGTTCAGACACTCTTTTAAAAGTGCAGAACTTCAGTGCCTTTAGGATATAACAATGCTTTATTTGGATTCAAGTGATTAAAGAGCTAATTTTCTTAGTGGGAGGTTAGTACATTTATACAGAGAAACGGCATTACAGGAATATGGATACATTTGAGTTCCACGGGGGCCCAGGGAATTCCAAATTCCCATCTCTCTGCTTGTAGCAGCAAAGACCATAAAAAAAGAAGAAAAAAAACCCCTCAGTGTTTCGTATCTTCTGAGACTGGTGTCTTCTATATAGCTGGAGACAGTTACATACATTTTTCCCTAGGGGACTAACTTTTTCTGAAGTTGTCTGTTTGGTCCTTTTAATTGTAAAGTCATATAGCTAATTTCCTCTGCATTGATTTTCAAATGATGCTGTAAATGTGAGGTTCAGATTCTCTTTCTGTCTAACTGATTTGGTTGCCTAGTTCTTTCAAAGACGTTTGATTTCATCCAGGTTAAAAATTTGAATATAGGAAAGCAAAGATCAGAGCATAAAATTTGGGCAACACTGCATAGTTTTTTATTGTGGCATAGAATTGTTTCCAGTGGGAAAAAAAAGGGCTTTGTAACTGTAATATTTTCCATTCTATGTACAGAGCAGGATTGCAGCAAGTATTTGGAAGAAGTATTTCTCTTATTTTTTTACACCCTACCTATTTGTTGAATTTAGTCTGATGATGCTGTTCATTGTCCTGACAAATAAGCTGTCTGAATGCTTTTCCGCAGTATTACTTGGGATGGGAGTGCCAAGGCTTAGATGATGAAGGGTATGGTCTCCAGTTGAAAGCCAGGCAGGCTTTTCACCCAGGAGGAATGGAATCAATCAACATGGAATTTGGCCTGGATCCACAAATTAACACATTTAGGCTTGCAGCAATGTCATCTTCAATGACTATGTGTCATTGGCTTTGGTTCATCCAAATGAAGACACCTCTAACAGAACTGGTGGTTCGTGTTGGATTACCACAATACTGAGTTAGAGTGAAATGAGCTGTTTGCTGAGTGAAAGGTGTGAACACCTTTAAGCACATGTGGTTTACTCCTATTTTATCATCCAAGCACTAACAAAACCCAGTACAACTCATAGTGTGTACATGGACATAACCACTGTCCAAGCTGAAGTGAAGCATCTCCTGTCAGCCTCTGGGAAGGCTCATGCTGCTCCTCTGACAGTGGAGCCACAGTTGCATGCTCTGCACACTTTTTCAGCTCATCAGCTGTTGACTCTTGTGGGTTATCCATAATAGTGGAACTACATTGTGGAAAGGAATTTATTCCCCTGCGGTGCAGACGGATGACTGCACGGGAGGTCAAAAAATGAAGAACTGGAAGAAGCTTCCCTCAGCAATGGCTTGCTTTTACTTTTTCTCCACCTGCCACTGAAAAACAATTTTTTTTTTCCCAACAGTAGTTCCATTCATTCATGTTTAGGTGTTTGTGCTTTTCTCAAAGCACTGGCATTGGAAGTGACTTATGATGAGTAGGTTTTACAATGCATTTCTCAAGCAATAAACATCCAGTCTTTAGTTTTCCATCTAACTGAGTGCTGGACAGGCAAAGCTTGGCTAATTACTGACTAGGGTTTAAAGAGCTAACCAATGGTGGGTACAATATCCAGGCAAATCAATTGTTTCAATCCCAGTCTGAACTCTACTCTGGTTTTATAAGGATTGATGTATGAAATAAACTCCATTACCTGGGGAAGAGACTAGCAAATACTGTAGGTATTTTACACTGTTGTCTAAAAGCTGAGAAGATTAATGCTAGATCCTTTATTTTAGTGACACAGCACAGTAATCTGGGTTCAGACAGTTGGTTTATTGAAGGGAAACCCTTTTTTGTCTGCATTCCAGGATTTAAAAGAAAAAATAGAAGCTGGGATTAGAGCCAGACTGAGGAGAACTGATGCAGTCTGTCAGCAAGCCCTCAGGTAACAATATCATAATTTATAAATTTTACCAACAATAGGATAGTAATTAAAGATGTAAGTTTCCCTTTTCCTGTCCTTATTTTCAGCAAAACAGATTTCAGAATACTAAACTGTTTGTGTGTGCGTGTCCCAAAGCAAGGACATAAACCAAAACCAAAGAAAAAACCTGTCCAAAAAAAGAAAGAATCAAACCATACATAAGAAAAGGGCTTCATTTTTGCTTCTGTTATGACTTGCTGTTCTTATTGCTTTTGCTATTATAGGCTGGTGGCATGTTGGACTTCCTGACATGCATCACCGCATGAAATACTTTCTTACGAAGTCAGGTTGGAGCTTTTTGTGATTTGTTTTGATTTAAAATGAGAAGGAGCATGCTGGCCCAGATCTTGTGCTGGAGAAAATCTACAGAGTTCCTTGGAACTTGTGAATTTACCCCAGTGAGGTCTGGCCTTGCTGTATCTAGTGTTTGGCCCATTAATTCAAATAGCTTGGGCTGACTGAACTAAGAATGGGGCTACATGTGGGGAACAGAAATAGTTGGCTGGTGTAACAGGACTTGCTTCCCCAGTTTATGGCAACCCCAATAATTTCATGCTCTAAGAAGAGTGTAGGTTCGTGTTGAATAATACAGTGAGATTATTGTTGGCAAATGCTGACATTTTAGTGGCAAACAAGGATGCAGATAACAGTTACAGTACCACATCATTTTTGTTGGCACTAATGAGAGCATTTTCAATGTCTATCTAATTTCTGCTTACTTCATTTGTAATGCCCTTGAGTTATGAACATTATTTTATATAATGTTTCTACAGCACCCAGCACAATGGGGCTCTATTTGTGATTGGGAATGGAGGGTTGTAGAGTAGTAGTAATAACAATAATATTAATAATAATAAATTAATTATATCAATTTATACTGTGATCTTGTCAGCAGTGTTGGACTAGTCCAATAGTTAAATGGCAGGCTGTCAGGGAACACTTCTGTTTAACAGATGGTACTGAACAAGCGCCCAGGCATGGTGTTAGGACATTGTGTTGTACCAGGTTCCACCAGACATAAAATTGAGGTCTTGACCACTTACAGCCATAAAAATTAAATGGCATAAAAAAAAAAAAAAAACAACCTAATCACGATGTCTGACTGCAGTGCTGACTGTAATCTGCAAAAAGACTTCTCCTGACTGGTGGTCACTGAATCCAACCAATATTGTCCAAGTCAGTCTTCGAGACCCTCTCTGCCAGGTCTACTTCCCTAGTGTCACTGGACAAGGTTCCTCTTCACGTTGTGCATTACACCATTTAGCAACATTGCCCTGTAGTGTCCCTAAACAGATCCTGCATGTCACTCTCTTTTTTTTAACAGTGAATGGTGTTGTCTTCCTACGTACAGATCTGACAGTTAAGCTAAACAGTACTATAAAGCTAAACAGTACTAAACAGTTCCTCTATATCTAGGAACTGGTCTTCTGGCTTTCCTTAGGGAAATGCTGAATTGAAGATATCAAGGTATTTGAATGCATCTGTGACTCAAAATGTGTATCCTACCAGGAGGGAAGTGACGTATTTGATTTTTACTTTTCCATTTTGATTCTTGACTTGCATAACTGTCAATAGTCATTTCAAAGACTTCATCTGCTTTATTCCTCATCTCTTTTACTGACTGTCTCATGAGGAAGGGATGAATGATGATAAAAAGGAGGACAGTCTTTCCAAACATATTTCCTTCTTTTAGGAAATCCTTCTTTTCTTTCTCTTTCACACCAAAGGAAGAAAATCTGATTTTAAGTTCAGTTTGTTTTTCTCCTTTAGGCCTTGACAAACAGTTCAGGAAAGAATTCAGATCTACTGAAATTTATATCCTGGTCAAGTAGTCTCAACTGAACCTGTTCGGATTTACTATGCTGTTTCTTTGGTGGCTTTCTCCACTTGATGACCTGAAGTGTGACTGGTAAGTCCCCAACTTAGGAACAACCTGGAGTACCCATTGTTGCACACAGCCACTAGGATTGCCTTTGCTGTGCATATCCTCCAAAGATTTTGTGTAGTGCAAATCACTCACACAATAGACAGGTAAGTATCAAAATGCGACTAGTATTTCCTTGTCCGTGTGATTTTCTTTTGTGTTTTCACAGCCTCCAGGCAATATCCTTCAGAACTCATATATACATCTTTTCCTGAGCTAAAGAAGAAAATACTAATGATTATACTGGACAGTCCTTGATGTTATTACTGTATTGATGGTAGAAAAAGATTTGTGAAAAGTGTGACATTCTCTCAGATCCACCTGTTTTGCTAATCTCACTTAGCCCAGCAGCTTAGCCTGTATGTAATACCAAATATTTGAATTTATGAAAAATTAAGAATGAGTAGGAATGTGTGTTGATTAACGAAACAAAATCCTAAACAAATAATGTCACAGGTTGTAATTATTTAAAGCTCAGGAAGTTTTCTGGGAAGGCAATGAAATAAAAAATAACGTGAATTCATGAGGGCTGCCATCACCATGAATACCACCATGACCTCATCGACCTTCTCTCCAAACAGTGCTTCCTACTCACTTCGGGATTCAGTTCACAGTCGCTCTCCTGGCCTTTAATGGAAGTGAGTGACTTTGGGGTATAAGCAGGGCATGATTATAATACCATAATGAACTACCTCCTGCATGTGCATCCCCTACCTTGTACTAGAGGGAATTAGAATGACCTCAGCTGTATGTCATAGGCTGTTAGCAGTGAGCCCAGGTACGTGAGGATGAGCTTAGTCTTAACACGGGAATATGTAGTGAACTGCGGGCTGGATCCATAAAAGCACCTGGGTCATGCAACATGTAATTTTTAGGTGCCTAGCAGTTTAGTGAAATCCACAGCCCCCATGTGAAGTGTCACAGGCAACACATGAAATGCAAGGAGTGAGGAGCCTCACTCCTGGACCCTCAAAAACCAGGAAGCTTTAGGCATCTCATAAAGCACACACGAGACAAGAAGAGGCTAATTTCTGTTCTCAGGGACCAGGGCCTCTTGAGATTCCTAATCACAGTGGAGCTGGGCACCTAGCTCTGGCTTAGGCTCTCCTCGTGAGGAGTTACATGTACAGAAGCAAACACACCTGCAACCTAAGCACTTGCATTCAGACTGCTCTCCAGAGAGTCAGAGAGCAGTTTTTAAATCTTTATCGTCTGTGATCTGGAGCAAGGACTGAAGTTTGTTTTGGGTTTTTTTCTGTCCTATGTTCCCCTCCCCCCTCCAAGAACAGTGCCCAAGCCACTTGCTTATCTGGCATTCTAGATGGAGTTTTCAATTGCTCCTAGTGAAGAAGTTAAACACTGTATATATAATTAAAGATTCAGAATGTGGCAGCAGACGAGTGGGAAGTTAGGGATCTCTGCAATACTTAAAAATTGGATCAATTTGCCCAAAATCTCTCTGTGGACCTAACCCTGAAAAAGCACAACATTTGGAGCCTGTAACTAGCTAGATTTAAATTCTGTAGTAGCTGTAACAATAAAATCTTAGATGACCACTGAATTTAGCATAGTTACCTAGTTAGCAAAGCCTCATTCTTGATGTAACACTGTAGAAGTCAGTAACTTAAATATTATAGCTGGGTAAAATGAGGCACAGGAAAATTCTGACTTGCACAAAATCACATGAAACTTTCAGAAAACAGTGTATACGTATCAGTGCCCTTTTATTTACATCTCTCTGTTTTTCATTTATATTAACTCACCTTCTTTGCTATGTGCATGTCTCCAGGATGGAGAAAAGTCTCTGAGACAATGGTTATTGGGTGTCACATAAATTTGTAAGAGCTTCTTTCTCCAAAGGTCAGATCCTCATGGAAATAGTCAAATTATTTAGTGTTTTAAATGGAAGTTAGTTAGCTCATGAAAACAGGACTGTTTGCAGGATACCCAGTCCTATCTAGTATCTTGCTTTCAGGCACACGTCCATTCCTAGAAATGTGTTCTCTAATGTTAGGAGCTCTGGTCTAACCATACCAATATATAAGGTTATGAAAGGATTTGCTTAAGGCATTTTTATTTTTATCCAGTCAAGTGGTCAGGAGAAAAAGAGGGAGGCAGTAAGGAGGAGCAAAATTATCTTGGATTTAGCATAGATGAGAAATGTGAAAATGCAGAACTCTCAAATGCTTGTGCTTTGGGAGACAGTACTGCTTCACTTTAAGAATGAATGAAAGAGAAAGAGACAACTGATGTGTAGCTTCTTGTTCGGAATGAATCAGTACAAGAAGAAAGATTTGGGTAAGGGATTTGACAAATAAGTTTGAGAATAATCTAACAATAGTGGACTCAGCAGACTATAAAGCAAGATGGCACATGCCCATCTTTTCTAATAAGGGGAAAAAAAACAGAGGTAACAGAGGTATGATGAAACAAAGCTATCTGCAGAAGGAAGGTTTCTGCCCAAAACACTGGGTGGACAAAATTTGAATCTGAATCTCACAAAGTCAGTGCAAAGGAGAATAACACAAGGTCAATGCATTTTTCCAGCTTTCATTTCAGCTATCTGGGCAGGCAGTGAGATATGTTAAAACCTTTATTTTCAGTCAGTCTTAAGTGAATGTGCAGCTAGAGATACACCAAAATGATGATATTAAAGTAAAAAAATGTCCCTTGAGAGCATGCCTCTGTACCTCCTCATCCCCTCAGCATAGTTACAACTTCTTCTGACCAACAAAGCCAATCTATAGCTATTATATCTCTTTGTCTCTTTTCATATCTCCTAATGGAAGCTCTGTTGTAGCTGCTGGCTAGAAAATTAGCCAAGTGAACTCTCTCTGTCGGTCTCTCTCTCTTCTCGTCAGATTACTGGGAAAATTTAACAGTCTCTCGCTCTCTCCTTTTTTCTTTGCAGGCTGGTAGCACACTGGAGGGGCTTAGAGTGAACCAGTTTAATTCTCATGTATCTCATGTAGTCTTCACTATAGTTGTTGGACACATCCTTATTCTCAGCCTTTAGGGGGAAAGATGGGTAGAGTGTGTAGTTACTTCCAGATGGTGATTCAGGAATGTGGTTCATTAAAAGAAAAGTAAAATCTAAAGCAGCAAAACTGAGAGGAAGCCAGGATGCAAAACAGTGATCTATGGGCATTTTACTGAGGAACGTTTCATTTTTGGGGGGGTTGAGCTACAGCATTCCTATTCAGGTTTATGGGGAAGTATACAAGCATTCTGATTAGAATGGATGCAGCTGAGGATCCAGCATCCTGTATACTTTGTTCTTGCAAAACTTGAACCAGAATCCCTTCATGTTTTGGATGACTGTCCATTCTGTTGGCATCCAGATAGTTGTAAAAAGTAGGAAGTGTCCTTCATCTTATTTGGAGAGCAAATATGGGCCAGGAAATATAAACCACTTCACCTGTTAATATATTCAGTGAAAGTATTTCTGTCATTCCCTATAGAAAAGATTCTTGGTGGAAGTGTGAGGCTCCAGAGCTACTTTATTGTCTCTTCTCAAAAGCTTATCTACCCAACAATTTTGGTTGGAATGAAGAGCACTGAAATCGGCTCAGGAAGCAGGTGAATTTTTTAGGGACTGACTTAGCAAGATAAAAGGGTCTTCTGGGGAATGAGAGGGTCATATAACAGTCAAAAGGTATAATGGTTTAATGGTAGGAGGAAAACTTGAAAAGTCCTATTGACTTCAGAAATTAAGCCAAGCCTTGCATTTATGTCTATGATGAATAATGCTCTAAAACTGTTTCTTTTTTACTTTCATAAGGCATCTTAGTATCAAAAATTTATATATTTAATATTTACTGTCAACAGAAACTCACAGATTGTACCCTTAGATTTGTACATACAAGATCACAGAGGGGAGACCTGTACTCCTGACAACCTGAGAAGAGAAAGAGCAATAAAATGACATTTCTGTGAAATTGCTGGTCTTATTCTACAATTACTGCATACATTTGGTCAACAAAGTTCTCAAGCAATTAACTAAATGAGCATCTTGTTCCAGCTGAGGGGTCCACAGACCTGTTTCGTCTAGTCCACTGGTTTTCAGTGGTTTCACACAGGCTGAACTAAGGAAAAGTAGCTGTCACTGGCAGTTTCTGAAACCCAACAGCTGCCAAACACTTGCTGGGACATCCATGTGCACTTAGGAATATAGCCACTGACCCATCTGAGAGGTGAGGATTGCTGCTGCTTGTGACTGGCTAAAGGTATCCATCACCTCTAGAGATGTCCCCAAATGGTTTCTGGTCCAAAGCATTAAGGCAAAGCATGGGAGCAGGCAGTTTCTCAAGAACTTTCATCCTTTACTGAAGTAGAACCTGACGAACGTTTTTTTGTGAAATTGCAATTTTATTGAAAGTGCTTATATGTTGGCTTAAAAACATTTATGTCCAAATTGCAGGGGGTTTTTTTTTGGAATTTCCAATATATTAAAGGCAATGTTCCCCTCAGGCCCCCTTGGCCTGAGGAATGTTGTATGGCACAGTGACAAAAGAATGGTTGAAAATAAGTCAGTTGAAGTGTTGAAAGGCATGAAAAAGTCTGGCATTATTCTTTGTTCATTGCATTCACTGGCTTGATATCTGAAGTTGGACAAGGCAGACCCAGTTTACTCATCTAAAAGGTGGGACTGATAATAGTAACTCAAGTGAGGTGTTGAGAGAATTATTTAATTAACGTTACCGAAAGACTTCAGAATTCTTAGCTAGATAATATTCTGAAAGTATCACATTTCCTTCAGTAAAGATTGCTTGCCAGCTGGGAGTACCCATTTGGGATTCAACATTTCCACTGTTGCACAATGCAGAAGGTATATAAAAAGGAAAAAGATGAAAAATCTTCTTAAAGAACTTGGTTTTTTAAAGATTACATTATGCTTGTGACTGTGCAGATCTACTACACCACCAAGGAACCATTGCAACATTGTAATGCTTTAAAGCAAGGGGCAAACTCAGCTAAGTTCAGACTTAGATAGGAACAGTAAAAATAATATTCATTCCTCCCATGCTTTAGAAACAGTACTCTAACATATCTTCCTAATATAAAACACATTCTTTTCCTTCTCTCCCTTTATCCCCTGTTACAAATTACAGTTGAGCTAAATAATGAATGAATGGAGCTGAGTTTCCAATAATGAAAGGAAGCAGGTGAGGTGATAATTGCGCTTGTTTTTGAAGCAGCCCTCACTCAGGATCATGGGCTGAATGAGTCACATTGAATTGAGAATATAGGTAAAAACTGGCCAGAGAGCTTTGTGTCCGAAGATAAAGCATCACTTAGGAAAATCAACTTCGTTACAGTCTTGGTTTTGAATTGGTGTTAGGAAGAGAGCAGGGACGTGAGGAATGGTGGCTTAACCTGGGCTTTGGCCTCTGCTGTGACCTTCAGGTCTAACCTTTCTCTAAATGGCTTGCCTCTTCCTTATCCCTCAAGTCTCGCTTATTTTCTTGATTACTGTCTGGGGGCTTATCTCCCTTTCCTGGTCTATGTCTTCTGCCTTGTTTTTCCACTCCCAAAGTCATTTGGTGCAACTCCCCTCTCCGTGGTGTCAAGAGGGCTGAAACATTCTCCAGCTATAGCTGAATCTTCCAGTCATCCACAAGAAATATCCTACACTGTCAGGTCAAAAAGTTTCATTGGCATAGCAATCTAATCCTACATTTTTTCACCGTCAGCCCCACCTGGCAGCTGGTATTAGTACTTCAGAGACAAACATGTAACTGCCATATGAAATGACTTCCTAAGGGCCAAATCCTGCTTGCATTAGTAATGCAAACAGTGCCATTAACTTCACTCTGAATTGATGCTGTTAATTAACATGGTGTTATTTTTCTGTTATTAGTGGTTCTTTTCAAAAGTCATTAAAAATCAGAACACAAAAACAATGTAATAATATTTAATACATGCTACAAATTACTTTAATTATGGAGTAGCATTAAAAGGTGGCTAAAAATACATGAAATATTTTCCTCATGTTATTTTTACAGGTATGCAATGCTGTGGTTGCCAGAGGGTAGTTATACTATTGCAATGGAAGGACAAGGGTTCATGAGACTGTGATACTCTTAAATTGTTCTCCACACTATATAGACTTTAAAAAACAAACAAAAAAAAACCCCAACCCAACAAAAAAAACCAAACCCCCAAACCCTCAACAGATATTTAACTAAATTTTTTAAATGTTGACAAGGCACTAAATTCCAGTTTTTACTATGTGCTTAATTTTTTTTTTTTTAATTTATTTTCTGGTCACCTTAAACTCTGGAGAGGATTAGGACCTTGTTTTGCTGGGTAAATGATGTTTGCTTGTTCCTGCAACGAGGATCTGATTATATTATACATCTGTGTATCCATAAAAATTCACTTTAGCTTCAAGGGTCTCAAAGATATTTGAAAATCCTAATGAACTTTAGACTTGCCTCTGTGGGCAGATGATTAATTTTATTCATATGTTCCATAGAAAGCATTGAAATGTTCATGCAGAAGTTTAGTGACTTACTTAAACTCCTGTGACAGAAAGAGTAACACACAGCTCGCTTATTAAGGTACATCCATTGGCTATTTTACCTCCTTCTTTTACTAATGTCTGCTGTATATTGAATACATCAATCTTATGGTGATCTCCATGCAAAAAACACTTCAGACAAACAAAGTTGATATTCATCTATCCATCAGGAACACCTAAGTGGGGTTAGCATCTGATGTCAAGTGATGTACACGTTTGTGTTCTCAGCATTGTACCCAAGCCACAAAACAAAGTCACAAATTAAATGAGAGACAACAGAGTAAGATATTGGGCTGCTTCTGTCTAGGGACGATCAAGAAAAGGAAGAACTAAAAGCTAACCCTATTGAAAGGAGAACATCTAGTATTGTTCTTAAAATGACACTTGGAAACAAATATCACAAATCCAATAAGCCTGAGAATTAAAGTCAGTGTGGCATAAATGACAAAGGCTATCAAAAGACAAAAGTCATGCAGAACAGAAAAGCCCTAAAAGAAGATAATGTTTTTTCCCCTCTCTCCTAAATTATACAAAAACCTACCAAATTACAAGGTCTAGTAAGATCATCTGTCGAGAAGCATCTTCTTCCAGGTCATGTACATGAACATTTTTCAGTATTTCATAATATTCTCCTTTAATCCTATACAAAAATGAAGTTACCTGAAGCCATCTAAAACTACCAAGAGGAAGAAAATTGATTTTGGTCTAGTTAGGATCTTCTGCAAATAGGCAAGGAGCATGCACACTGAAGAGGGAGCTTAGGAGATCTGTTGCAGAAAAGTAGAGAAGTTTTGCTGGGATCCTCTCGATTTCTGAACAGGCCATGACTTATGCAGGATAGGTGGTCAAACAACAGAATCAGATTAATTGACCAACTTTTGTGGTGCTGAGCTCAGAGCAGGTTTTGATAGAAATTTCAGGAGCTGCGCTGTGGGACCCCTGTGCATTCTGTTTCTATCTTTAATGTAACCTGCAGTTCAGACCCAGCTCTGTGACAGCTTTTTCCCAGAAAATCTTATGTTTTATACGTATAGTATGTCAAAGGATGGGTATCAACTCCTAACAGAAGGTCCCACCTGTGGTCTTCCACATTTGAGGATTTTGGGATGACCATGTTGCGGTGCAGAGAATAATACAATTGTACAGGAGAATACCTGTCTCCCTGGCCTAAAATCTCCTCTGTAAGACTTGGACCCTGATCTGGGCCACAGCCTAAAATGGCAGAGGACCTAGACAGGTCAGTCTGTGGGGTTAGATGGACTGGATGTTTCAAAGCCCTTCCACTCATGACAAACTCACAGACGCTAATGCTGCAGAACAATGGACACATGCTTATTTTTCATCATTTCATTTTTATTCTTAATTGTGTTTGAACATAAGATTTTGAATCAAGACTTCAAAATTTTTACCTGAAAAGGGAAGAATCAAAAAGCTGTGAGAAAACAAAACCAGATTTCCACTGGAATTTGTTTTACAACCTGAACTAGAGCTGTCAGTACCATGAACCTACTGCTATAAGATCATGCAGCTCTCTCGTTACATCCCAGAGTATTTGCACGCTCTGGTCTCTGCCATATCTGAAATCCTTATTCTTGATCTGGTTTTATTTCACTTCTGTTCTTTAAGAACAACATTTTCTTTTAGCAAAATAGAAGATATTTGTTAGAACATTTCCTAATTCTTTATTTAAAATGGTAAGATATTCAATTCCTCCTTGGATATTAAACATTATCCTCATGGTTACAGATGAGAGATGCACATGTCTCAAATTTAAGATTAATCCTTTCCTCAGGTGATATATAAAGGGAAATTTCCAAGGTTAAGTGTACATCCTATGCATTTTTAGCTGATTACAGTTTTATGAATACGATTTTAAGAGGTGCTTGATTCCCACTGAAACCATCAAAAATTTCCATCTACTGTGCATACCTCACTGTTAGAGGCTGTTTTCCAAATGGACCTTTATTTTCAGCAAAAAGAAACAGCAGTCCTCCTATAGCAAATCTATGGGAACACTCCAGCTTTATATTTTTCTTCCCTTCTTTTCCTCCTGAACCCAGGTAAAAATGGGGGGTTGTTCTATAAATAAGCAAGCAGAGGTTAGAGCACCACTAGAAAGCAACAATGAGAGACTTGGCTGATGGTGCTGGTTCACTAAAGTTATACTGACAACAACAGATAAACCCCATGTAACTATTGTCAGTGTCTCTGCCCTTCCAGCTTCATTTCCTACAGTATGTCCCCTCACAGACAGGTCAGGCAGCAGTCTTTACTTTAGGCATTACAGAGGCATTTCCAGGGTGCAAGGGACTTGCGGAGAATTACGCCTTACTCAGAGTGGACAGCTGCAGTCTGGCAGCATCTTTTCAGTTCGAGAGGTAGGTGTCAAATTCATTCAAGAGAGAATATATTTGGGCAGGTTAGGATTTTGTCTACCCCAGTATGCTCAATAAAACCAGCCAGAGGAAGTGTTGAGAGGATTCCAAGCTACTTCTTTATCATGGGTTAGTAAAGTGCCAAAGGCAAGTGTAATCTACCTCATGATTCAAAAGATGAATGACTCAGACTGTAAAGGGGATTTTTTCTTTGACGACTTCCTCACAGGACCCTATGGTTCTCCCAGACTCTACTGTGTCCTCTCCACCATAAAATGCATAGTGGTCCCAACAGCTAGAATCTTTCCCACTAAAATTGTGTGTTATTCCCTGTTTTCTTTAAGCCTCAGTTCCATGAGTGCTTATATGAAGTTGCAACCTGTTTCTGGCTGGGATGGCAGCACAGAAGGTTATTTTGGGTAAGACTGCTGACAGCAGAAACTCAGTGGTGCTGTCTCCCCCACAAGTAATTTCTTTTTTCCCATTCAAGCATCCTTGCCTGCTTGCTCCAATTTTTCCTTCAGCGCTTCCATTTCCCAGGCTGATGTCTGCCCTGGGATCCATTTATAAAGGTCCTGAACTGTACCTAAAGTTAAGACATTATAATGTAAGAACTTTTGACATTGACAGAACTCATTTACATTTACAAGCATGAACCAGAGAATCCCACGAAGCCCAGTGAACTGCCCTGGAGAAGTAAGTGTTTATCAGTCTAGCCTGTTTTACAGGTGAGGAAACTGGGACAGAAGCTTTCCCAAACCTGACGGAAAGCTTTGTCCAAGACCAACCAGTGAGCCAGAGATGGGAATAGGAGGATAACCCAGGAGTTACTCATTCCAGGCACGTGGTCACTGCACTAGTCAACTCTCTCTCAAAATGAATAAGCTTTTCGGGTGTGGAATTTGAATGTCTCAAAATCTGATAGAATTTCAACAACTGTGTTCTCTAGTGCTTTCAAGAGGCAGAGATTTCTGATGTTTTCCAGCCTTCAGTAAATGAAAACATCTCAAGGCTCCCATTTACCTGTACAGTGACATTTTTTCCCTCCTTCCCAGCAGGTAGAAGCAGTAACAGAGCCAAGAAAGAGCTATTCCTTGTTGAAGTAATTGAGGGCAGCAGGTACAAGAGCCCAGGAGTGTTCCAATACTAACAAGAATGTATCAGGAATACACAGAACACATACCAATTCACAGAAATGCGAGGGTGTCGTGTTCTTGTGAGTATTGTAATATATTATGGGTAACCTAATGACCTAAATTAAACAATTCTTTCTCTGCATTTATTAGTTCTGATGAATCATCTTTTTCCAAATTCCAAGAATACACTGGCTTGCAATTGAGATTCATAAGTGGTGCCTGCCACAGGCAGTGGGTGACTAGACTTCAGTTCCTATATAACTTCTCTTTTCAGTAATGATGTATTGAAGACATAGTACACAGAACCAATGTGGGAGGTCTAGTTTTCCTTATAGCTTTGAGGCCATCTCAGCTGCAAAGTCAGCAGTACCAGAATCTAATGTTTCTCAGGTTATTCAGGCTTGAAAGTTGTGGACATCTGCTGGGATCCATTTTCCTTGCACAATCTTTGCCACTTGAAATGGTAGATTCCCAACAATGTGTAGCTTTATTCCTGTATTTTATTCATCATGGGTCTAGAATATAATTTTCATGGTATGACAGTTACATCAATATGTTTTTATTTTTTTTTGCTGGTGCACAGAGAAAGAAATTTTGGGTGCTACTCTGAATTCCACCAGTAGTTTATGGTGTTGACTAGAGAAAGTTTTGCATGGTTTCATTTCCTGTAAAATGGGATGGCATAGTACTACTTATATACTGCAAAGGAAAATCTCATGAAACGTCAATTAACTGATTACAAATCATGAATCCCAAGTGATATTGCCTTCCAGTATGTATAGTAATAATATTGTTATATAATTTAGCAAGGATTTAAAAAAAAGTCCTAACCCTTTTACATTCTGTGCCTCTTAACAAACACGTCCTTGTCGCTGTCATCACCACCTTCCAGTTTGCAGTGGTTTATATATACTAAAACCCATATGCTGTCATTAAAGACCTGAAAAACACAAACCTGATCCTTCTGATATGCAAGGTTCTAAGTGAAAGAAAGGCTCGAGAAAGAGGAGAAAAATGAATGAACAGAGGACCTGGCCAAGAACAACTGCTCTGAATGACTGTGGAAGACAGTGAACCTGGCTTTGGGGTGGCTGTTTTTCCATTGCCACCGTGTAGAGCCATACAGCCTCTGATGAGCCATAGGACTTTCCTGCTAAAGGCATTTCTCACTAGATGGAGGCAAAGCAGTCAGCCCCAATGCCTATGGCAACCATTAACTCCTGCTGGCCACCAGACAGGCACTAAGCAGGCAAGGAAGCTGACAGGTGCAGGAGATACACGGTCCTCATTAGAAGCATTGGGCCATAGCCTACCTCATGTTTCTCTTCCTCTGCCCTCTCTGAAATGAAGTCCCACTTACATCCCAGAGGGAGAATTTCATCCTGAGGATTGTTAATGCCTGTAATAATAGGAGAAGAGAAACGCTAAACTCGCATCCCAATATCCCACATCTGGTTCACCTTCAGTGAAATACACCTCACTCAGCTTTCCCATCAACACTACAGCACTGCATGTGCAAACAGCTCACTGGCCTGAGCAGCAGCTAGGAAATCCAAGGGTGTCCTGCACATGAGGCATCTCACTGCTGCTGCTGCTGACAGGTAAGGAGAGGAAAATCACAGGAAGAAGCAGAAGTAACAGCCAGGTCTGTTTTTCTGTTGTTTTGTTTTATGAGGTAATATTAATATTTGGAAATACAACATTGG
Source organism: Haliaeetus albicilla (assembly GCF_947461875.1). Classification (NCBI taxonomy): domain Eukaryota; kingdom Metazoa; phylum Chordata; class Aves; order Accipitriformes; family Accipitridae; genus Haliaeetus; species Haliaeetus albicilla. The sequence goes on along the minus strand of NC_091487.1, from coordinate 15,430,072 downwards.
CTCATAGCAGGATGATGAAAATTCAATAGAATTATGTTCTTTTGAAATCTAAGATTCTGTCAAAAATGAAAATCTTTGCAAAATTAGGCTGGTTTTGCAATACTTTCATTTAGGGAAAAAAACCAGTGCATGATGTCAAACCATCCCATTCCTACATTTTTGGAATGAACCACTCAGACTTTTCTCTTGGAAAAAATATCTTTTTTAAAAATTCAGATATTAAATGTTTCAACATTAAAAATTAATATTAAGGAAACCCAATATTTTGAAAGTCCTGAAATTATTACTTTTTAATTATTTCACTTCATTGAGAACTTGCAAACAATTTTTACTCAAAGTCAGAACTAAATTTTGGATTCTTAAAGTCCCTTGTGAAGTAGAATATCTTTTTTTCTACACAGTGCTAATGTTTTGAAAGGGGAAATATTGTCAAAACCTGATGAATAGGAGAACAGAGCAATTGTGCCTCTGAAGTTTTATCATTGGAGAACCGTTCAAGCAGGGATATCAGACCCCTTGTAACTTGTTTTCCAGGATAATGAGATGGACAGAAGGGAACTTAGATTTGTCTCAATGAAAATTTTATGAATCTGGTCACATTTTATGGCAAACTCTGCCCAAGTTTTGGATTCCTCATGAAAGCTTATTGGAAGTTTATGTGAAAGCAAGTTTTGCATTACATACTATGTCCATCCAAACGCTTTAGTTTCTAACCCCAGAGGTGAAAATTTGTTTCCACTGGGTGGAATTTAATCAGGTCTGAATGAATTCTTGTCCCTGTTTTTCTACTTGTCCCTTTGTCTTCCTCGATGTTTCTTTTCTGGTAGTGCTATCTGATACTGGTGTATTTCCCATTGCTGGGTGAAAAAACCTTCTCCTCCTACCTGCAGCCATCTGGAACAGACTCTCCCATTTCTCTGCCTACCTGACTCTCCATCTTTTTCCATATGTAAACTAAAAATAAAAAATGAAAAAGCTTTGTCTTTTGACTTTCTCAATTTCCTCTCCATCCTGCTATTAGTATTTTTTTTCCCCCTGTAAATACATTATTTAACACAGTAAAGCCTTTTGGGATAGCCTTTATGTGATAGGCATTATAAAAATGAAGTTACATTGTGTTGTGAACAATGATACTTGAAAAGACTCATTTGCCTACATTCTTCCTCTCAACCTCTGTTCCTTTATAAGCAGAGAATGCAGCATGCTTAAGGAAAACAAGATTCATTTCCTTAAAAACCTCTAGCTAATGCTTTGTTATGTTTGTTACTGTGGTTTCTGTGAGAGGAGAGGCAGATGGATAACAATGTGGGCACTTCTAAAGCAAAGCACTTCCAAAGCAATACCCAGCTAGTGGCTGTTTTCTGCACCAACTCTTCCTCTTTCCTCTTCCTCTTTCTGCTTGATTCGTGACAAAATGTGTGAGACCTTCCACAGCAGGAAAAAATAATTTTCCCCCACGGCAAAATTTTACTGGTCTCAGAGTGTGATTAGATACGGCTACACTATTAAACATGCTTCGAAGCCCAAGGTAAAATCCAAGCTTAACAGCCATCTGCATGGTGTGAACACAAGTGATACTGAGTATTGATATTTTCTACCACAAGGGCAACTGAGAGCTGTAGACGGCACAGCATGCACTGGGGTTGCACAATACAGCAAGAACCACATCTTTCGGGCAACAACATGGATACGCAAAGCCAAGTACAGAGTCCAAGTACACTATATGATAGTCCCCTGCCTGGCCCAGACCCTCAAAGTCATTCTCTATACGGCCATGTGGACTGATGTGAGAATTACATAGGGGACCATGCTTTTCTACCCCATCTCCTCCAGAACAAAGAAAGGTGAAGCAATACAATGGCAATAGTTTTGACTGTCTCTTCATCAGCTCGCACAAAGAGTGGGAGTATCTCTAGGCCAGGGCTAGCTTGGTGTGGGTCACCACCTGTGTGTACATGAACGGAGAAAGCGACGGTATATATGGTACTCTTTATACCAGTCTGTTGTGTCTCTGTGTAGGTCCTCTAGAAACCAGACAACTATTCTGAAACAGATGTAGATTCTGATGCTAAAAATCTACCATCCAAAAACCAGAGTCTTTTAATAACTTAAAAAAAGAAGTGTCTTCCTTTTTAAAAGCATGATCACCAACGTGCGTTAACTAAATCAGTCTCCAAGAGCATATCACTAGCCAGACTAATAATCCAACATTCTTTCAACAGTCTTCACAATAATGGACATATTTTCAGCTTTCTCAGGTCAGGCAACTTATCAAAGAGAACTATGTGGCTCCATGCAGAGCTGCAAGTGATTCTTAGCAGCTTACCCTATAGTACATCATGCAGGGACTTGTGCTACATTCCTCTGGATTATGGACTTCATCAGAGTCTTTGAAATGAAGTAGCTATCCAATATATGCAGGGATCTCACAGGCAGCTAGAACTTTATTGACATTGGAGAAGTGCACGCATTTATTTATTAAATAAGAAAATGTCTTATACACATGCACATGGACACATGCACACACACATGCCATCAGAATACATGGGGATAAAGAAATCTGCAACATTATCACCTGAGATAGAAGAGGCGAGGGAAAGAGACTTCTATGCACCACACTTATTTTACCCCTGTTTTTCATTATGTGGATAACCTTAGAGCAGTTCTTGTTAGCATTTAGAAAAAGGGAAAAATCTAGCCTCCTGCAGGGGAGCTATTATTGCTAGAATGTACTAGCATTATCTTGCTTATGGGGGGGCATATTGTTTATGCAGTCTATTTATCAGTGTAGGAATATATCTACCAATATAGCAATATCTCTGCAGTAATGGCATACAAGAATAAAAGAGTTTTCATGAACAGAGAGTTCCTGCCTGTAGCATGTACATCTGAGATACTAAAGGATTATTTACCTATCATTAAGATATGGATTTTTTTATCTAGTCCAGTTTTTCTTGCAGCAGAAATCATATTAAACTCTCTAGCTATTATATCTAACATCCATTGGGCAGCTTTTCATTCTGGGTAACCTAATATAAATGAAGAAAATAAATCCACGACAATTTGTTGAGCTGTCTTTTTCCCCCTCCCCCCTCTTCCTTTTCCTGAATTAAATTCACATAATAAAATCCAAGGGTTGCATTTCACTCACATCCGCTTCAATTAACGTGCATGACATTGTATGAAATTTTTAACAGAAGAAAAAAGGTAAAACACAGTATTTTTGAACCATTGTGTAGGGTAAAAATGCTGCATACAACACAATGTGCTTATATGTCACACAACAGTCAGATGGGCTTTAAAATTCAGTGTGAGCCTTCCCAGTGTTCCATTTCTCTCATATTTTCCTGTTATAGGATGCCTTTTAAGAGATTTTAGTGATTTGCATTTAATTAAATATTGTTCTATAGTATTGTTTTAGGAAGTGTTTTCTTGTTTGAAGCAACCAGGACTACTAATAACAAAAGCATTAATAATAATGGTCATACAATGGCTAAAGACTGCAGCTAGTCAAGAGATTCTAAAACAGTATTTTTTTTTTCTCTCAGATAATGGATTTCCATTGAATGGTAATTTTTTTTTTTTAAAGACTGCTTTTTGTTTAAGATTTCCCATTTCTGCTTAAAGACTAAGGGTAGTTTTGATACTGATGGAAGAATTTCAAAGGAAAACTGTACACAACAAAAAAAGTCAGTTTACTAACATTTTTCACTAGGGAGAAAAATATTTTCTGACAGCATTGTGTGAGGAGTAGGTGTAAAAATTGATTGCATGAATCCATTAACTGTATGTGCAAATCAGCTCATTTACATAGCCTTTCTGGTACCCCAGTTTAATGTATCCCCCACCTGTCCAAATTTGCATACATTTCTTTTTCACTTTGGTAGGTGAAAAAGGGCATGATGACACAGAGCCATCATACCTGACTATATATCACATTCTGCCTCCCTTCTGAAACTCATGGTGTTTGGCATCTCAGGGCAGCGATGGGGTGCAGAGGGAGAATGAAGATGCTGCTCCCATCTCGCTGCACCCGAGGTATTTACAGCTAGAAAAAACCTAAATTGCCCCTACCGGTGCCGCAGATTAGGTTGGCTGAAAAAATGTCCTGTGCCATATGAAGGAATCAGCCTCTATGCTTTTATGCCACTGGAGGAAGAGGTTGTAATTATAGTCAGAGTTACAGTCAAGGGCATCTGTTCTCTCAGGTGAAGAAGATGGAAGAAGGTATCATGTTTGCTGCATGGGTTAACCTGCTAAGACATGGGCTTTCCCAGTTAGGTATCTCAGATGTTGGCTTCACCCCACGTGAAACAATTCAAAGGGGTACTTTGCATGTAATTTTGGCTGTGTCCGGTTGGGTGCTTCCTTCTTTAATTCAGCCATATAAGGGTCTCAGCCCAGGTCCTTCTCAGACTGCCCTTTTGACTTCTTCTGGAGAAACAGTGCCCATGCCCTAGGTGGTACGGGGAAGAAGCATGGACCAAGCACCTCCTCAGAGACAGCAGATGAGCTCTGTGCAGGTCACAGGAGAAAAAGGGGACCAGACAACACAGGGTTGAACCACAGTGGTACCCAGGAGCTCAGGTGAGTTTTTCCTTCAATTACTGGAGAGGTCTATTTGTTCTTTATTGACCCTTCTTCATCTTAATCTCTTTTTCTTTTGTAATATACTTAAGAGAATGAAGTGCTCTTAATAAGGCTGAATTGAGAACATTAGAGACTCCACTGACTTATTTAAGGGCATGTGTTGACCTAAAGGTTATCTTACCCCAAAGCTTTCCTGCAATAGAGTCATATCTCTTGTAATACCTAAATACCACTGAAATACTACAGTGACTCTTGTGTTCTGCTTTTATAGATGCATAATACACATACAATGATACTATGTTTATTCATTCCATTTATTGGTTCGAACATGATTTTTAATGTGTAACATAAAAAGAGGTTTTCAAGTTTAATTGGAGTGTCAACCCCATCATGCTCATCTTTATCTCTGGCCGCTTTTACTTCCAGACTAGCATTTTTTATAGGATATCCACACATAATAAAGCATCCAAACAACTTTTTCACGTCATCTTCAATGAATTCAGAGGATGCAACAGTTTGCACACTCCTCTGCACACATTTTATTACTCCCACTTTCATTCTACAAGGCTGAAGCAAATCATGTCATAAATATCTGTCTTGCACTCGTGAGCTTGATATACTATTTTCTTCTAAGATCCTCTCTCTACTCATAACTTAAAAATCTGGCAAAAAAGTATTCCATGTTCTATTTTCTCACTTTAGTAAAATTTCAAAATGTTACAGAAAATCCTGTTCCAAAACTGACAACATCTCTCAATCATAAGGTGTTATTTTTAGATAATCAGGGAATATGATTGTGTACAATAAATATATAAGGCCAGGCTCAAAGCTGGTATAAAATAGACACTGAAATAAATGGATCTATGCCAGTTTATACCTATCGAAGTTCTTGTCCGGAGGACATGGTGCCAAAAGCCTTTTATAGCTTTTTATAATTTTCAGACCCATCTAACTGTGATTGTATTTAATGTCAACTACATGTCAAGTACCTTACTTATGAATATAGACATGTAAATATTCACATGGTTCAAACTGATTCCATATGTAACTGTGTGCATGATATTATGTGTGCATAAACTAAGTGGCATTTGTTAACTCTTTCGGCCTTTGCTGATCATAAAAATGAAGATAGTAGTATTCTGAGCTGGCCAAAGTTGCTGTTCAAAATCAGCTCCACCATGCTGTATTTCTATAATCAAACTGTCTTCTTCTGCCCTCTTCCTTCCCCAGACATCTTGTCACAAGAAAGATCTGGGTGCTTCATGTCATCATTTGTAATTTACTAGTCGCTTTATAATGAGATGCTCCTTTTGCCATATTCTTTCTTCAAATGTTTTTTTTTCAGCCATTATATCATTAACGATAGATGTGAGAGTTGGTCATCGACAATACATGTGAGAGTTACTGTGAGGAGACCATACCCATCTTGTGGTCAAATTTGGGTTTAGACTTTAAGCCTGAGACAAAAAGAGGTCTGGAATTTTTATTTTTGTTTCAATAGCCCAACATTTCTGTAGATCATTCTCAGCAGATTTTTGGCCCTAAGTAGTGGCATGTGGCACAAAATGAGTTGTGAGATTTTTTTTGTGCTTTGGATGTCGGAGGTCTTGTGAGATCATCTGTTTTTTCCTAAGATTCCTGCCATCTTGGGCCAAAACCTCATGAGAATAGTTGTTCTTGGAACATTTTTTCAATATGAAAACCAGGATGAGAAAAATAGGCCTCTCTTGGTTTTGGATCTACCCCATAACAAAATCTAATACTTTGTTTAAATACACATATTCTGATCTGAAGTCTCCTTGCTATACCTCCTCGCTTAACATTCAAAAAAGGGGTTCTAATTTCAAGATAAATTCTAAGGCTCTTCTTGCAACAGATTGTTAATGACATCATATTCCATGGTTACTTTCTAGGCTCCATGACTTCTTTCTTTTTACTGTTTTGTTTTGTTTTGTTTTAATTGAGTTAATGTTACATAGGAATTAACATAACACCTGTGACTGCTTGTGTAACATAGTGTTTGACACTCCTTACCACCCAAAAGCAAATAAAATGTTTTTATTGCTAGCTGTTATTTGTTAGTTATTATTTCTTACAAGAAAATGAGAAAAAGACATTCAAAGCTATTAAGGAAAGACAACAGAAAACTGACAATAGATCATTCTTGATCAGACAGCAGAAGCTAATGCCACAAGAGATATAATTGACCAAGAATTTAAAAGTTTTTTTAAAGGATTATGCAATGTATATAGCTCACAAGACTATTCCAATGTGACCTTACTCTAAAAAACAGCTTTGGGAGTAAAAGCAGAAATTAGGCCAATCTCTAGGTATTTAATTTTTATTTCTGGGAGATATTTTTTTCTGTAACTGCTAACTATTTATCACAGAGTCTTCCTCTTTCAATTAGCTCCTGTATACAAATGTATTGAAGTAGCTAGACACTCACCTGATTCACAAGTTCATTATTCAGATCCCTATATAATAAACAGGGGAATCCTCATAAAATAACCAACTGAGAATAACAGTCGCTTTTCTCACCAAACTGCCTAGGACTTCTATACTGAAGATGGCCAACTTGCCTTTTGAGCTTCACTTGGCTTCCAGGCAATTCAGGTATGCCTTCAGTCTTGGGTCTAACTCCTCTGGCCACAGGCAGGTGCCTGCTGACATGGAGGGTCTTCTCTAAGTTAAATCCCCAGGTGCAGCTGGCAGCATCCTGAGTGATCAGACCTGGTCACTGGAGGAATGGGACCGGTGTCAGTGTCAGTTCTGCTCTCTAATCAGTTCCCAGAACTTCCTCACTCTTTGGCTTTTCAACAATTACAGCTTGGGCCATGAAAAAACCCTGAGAGAGCTTTCTGTGTCAGGAAAGTTAAAATCTTTCTTCTAAGCCATAATTACCAACAACCTCAGCCATTGTTCTGTAATGAGGTTTGATGTTTTAAACTACAAAGAAGCACATTAAAGATATAGAACAGTGTTGCTGGGTTTTGTGTGTTTTTCTTTTAATTCTAGAATTTGTTTTTCTTTCAAAATATAAAGATATAAATCTGAAGGCAGGAACTCATTCTAGATACACAAGTGCATGCAGTATGGACATATCAAAAGGAATTAATCTATACAGGTATAGATAAAAGAAGCAGGAATAATTGTATATAGGCAATGGATGAGAGAGAAAGAAGACAAAAGGCAAGGAAGAAGTCAAACACGAATAAAAGAGAATATGAAAAGACTATTGTATTATGTTAATACTATGTGAAATTAAAGTACTTTAAGATCCTCAGATGTAAGATACTATGTAAGTATAAAGCATTATATTTTTTTTTCTAAAATTTGAATTGAGTTGATGCAGTCTGAAAGCAGCTTCTAAATATGATTATATGAGACTATGGACACAATTTCTGCCAGGTAGCATGAATTTCAATGTATTGCTGTGTTATTAAAAGCAACCAGCAGCGTGAACCTGCTGTATTATTAACACGTTACATTAGCCTTAATAGTTAATCCAGTATTCATATTCATATTGTGGGCTCTTCTTCTAAGAGAGAGTAACAGCTTTCTAAATGCTTTTAAGATTTCCAGGAATAAAATTAAAGCATGTTTAAGTACTTGTTGGAAATTGTGTGCAGAATTCTGAATAAGAGAGTTATTGCATTGTATCAGGACCCTTAAGAGATTCAGCTGAGAAATAAATTATGTAAACAATGCAATATGTGTGTGTGCCTACAGCTGTATATCAATATCACCTATATCTATGTATACAAATATCCTTATCCTTTTCTGTCAGTCTGGAATGTGTTATACTGGAGATGCTGAACCTTTCAAAAGAGATGCAAGACATGTTTTTAATGTTGCTTCAGAATTCAGATGCAAAACAAAAACTGGATAAATACTTCATTACATTTTATAAACAATCTGCTTTCGGATAAATTATTATGGAACAACTTTTCATTCTTTCTTATGAAGTATGACTCTGAATGCATATGCGGGAAACGAATTTTGGTGAAAGAAGCGAGTTCAGAGTAATGTATCCTAAATGAGATTTGCTGAAACCCATGCAGTGCCTGTGGTTACAGTAAGAGGGTCCAGCGCTGATGGAGGAGGACAGATGTCACTCAGAGGCTGCGAGGATACCCTCCCTCTGCCCCTCAGTTCTGAAGGGAGTTTTACTGGAGCTACACGAAGGCCCCACATTCAGCTTGGCTGCAGGTTCAGATTGGATTTCCTCTCTGCAGCTGCTCCACACTCCACTTGCATGAAGTCCAAACATCTGGGTTTGATGTGAGTGGAGTGGATTTCAAGCTTAATTCTTCTCTTTGTCTCTCTGTGTGTGAGTATGTGTGTCTGTGAAGTAATCTTTCTAGAAGACTTTATTTCTTTCCTAAATCTTTCATTAATTTTGCATCCTTACAATTTATTGTGGTATGAGGTACATGATCAGTAAAGATCCTTGTGTCCTGTCCTATCTCCTGCTCTGCCTTCAGAATATACTGTTGTTTGTATTGTCCAGAAAACAGATTGAAAACTGAACTGAAATACGGCTAACCATTGACATTTTTTTACAACTTATTCTAATGTAGGTGTTTCAGGTGCAGAAATCCCTGTTGATTTTTTTTTTCCCGCAAAAAAGGACTAAGTAGGGAAAAAAAATCATTTATGGCGCCATAAAGATTGATTTTTGAACTCTGTCTCTTGGCAGTGCTATATATTCCCCTCCATTTATGATGTCCTATGTCTTATATAGATTGGGCACAATATTAAATTTCATGTGGGAGAATGGAAGAAAAAAAAAATTAAAAAAAAATCAATAAATAGCTGGTTTGCTTATCATGCCTCCCAGTTTGATTATGGTAGGTTCCGGGGACCACAGGTGGAGGATACTGAATTATAGCAAATAAAAGACTAAAACATAACAAAGCTACCTGAGGGTTTGGCTGAAGTCCCTGTGCAAACTGTGATTAACTGAATACCTGCCCTGGAATGCTGGTTTGGCAAGAGGTTATACACACATGAATGAATCTGTCTGCATACTTAGACACTGCAGTTAAACTTCTTTCTCATAAAAGAAATGGGTGCTATTTCCAAAGTTGTTGAATATTGTTTGATTCTGTCTGTTTTGATTTAAGCTCCCCATCCTCAGAAGAAGAGTGAGGGGACAAGAGTCCTACACATGTAAGAAGGAGGGGGAAGAAGAGGAGGAGGAGATGTTTGGCTGTATGGGGGCAGCTAGGCAGACTTTCTCCCTAAAAATCAGTGTTCCTCTGGGAAGTGGAGGCAGATCTTCTCGTTGTAAAGTGATGAAGGTCTAGTGATGGAAATCCACCTGACCTTATAACGCAAAACCAACAAGACAGCAGTGGAGAACTGGCTGTATATTAATGGCACTTGACAGATAATATACTGAATATAATTATAACACATACAGTGGATTAAATGTAAAATAAAAATTTTCAAAAAAGCCTAATGGAGCTGAAATTCAGTGGTTTGTGAGCACCTAAGAGTTTGCCTACGTTGAAAAATAGACCAGCACACTGATAAAAGACTGTTTCTGCCATAGTTAAGTGATCGGTGCAGACACACCCTTACACTCACAGGACCCTTTTAAAATCCTAGCTATAAATTACATTTCAGGCTAATGTAAATTAATCCTGGGAGGTAGTTGATGGGCTTAGGAAGGCTAGACAATGATTATGTGTTAGTGTCTATTAGACTGGTTTCTGTATGATCTAAAGCTGTGTATGATCGCATGGGGCACAGTACAGTCAGAGGGGAAAAGTCATTGCTTGCTATGAAAAAGCTTACACTCTGAATATATTTCCTGGCTTTTTACTTTATTTTTTGGTACTTTCCATGTATCTTCCATATGTTACTAACAATTTGGATACTGGACATTAACCCTACATCTACAGGGTAAGCCCAAAGCCATTTTACTCTATTTCCCTGTTTCCAGCAGAGAGGGCCAGAGCATATCTGAATATTTTTGTTTGGGTACATTTCCAGCTGGGAACATGACAGCAAGTGTGTCCTGCACAGAAGAGCACATTATGGTCCTAGCTGCCTCTGGCTCACGTGACGTGAGATGGCTAGAATTTTCCTTTGCCTTCCCTTATGTAGACATACCATGCATGAACTTGCAGTGGAGAGGGACCTCGCCCTTGATTTCTAATCAAGTCATGAGCTCATCTATGCTCTAAAAGAGTCTATTGTCCAAATCTTGTTGGTTTTTCTCCAGGAAAGTTTTGCCAGTGTGTGGAGAACTGGCCCCAAACAAACAGTTTTCCCTCTCCTACATTTACTTTATTTCTGACCCTGATTTGAATCCTTTTATTTCCTCACCTTTTTCTACTAATTTCCCTGGAAATTCAAGGATTCTCAGCAGCAATTATTTCTGCCCATGCCAGCATGATGGGGGGATCTGGTACCTGCTGCTATCAGGTGGGTGAGAGGAAACATTTCCCCAAAGCTGCTGCATCAATAACCTGATTTTTTTTTTTTTTTTTATGTGAGATGGAAGCAGTATCAAGTATGTTTTGGGGGGGTCTATGGTAGGGACAGTGTTTGTGTAACAGTTTAGTGAGTCCAGCAGTCTGCTCCCATTGGCAGTTATGCCTAAAATCAGCCGCACTAGAAGGTCACTGTGTTCATGTGACAGCTATTGGGGAATCATTTCCTTCTGCTTACCCCACCCAATAATATCCCAAACCCTGTACACCATTGTGATTATTTTTTTCATTACAAGATTTTCCTAAAGATTTCTGGACATCCTTCATTTTTATTACAATGGGGAATGAAACCTCCCCATATAGATGCTTACCATCCACAGTCTCTGCATACAGTTGCATACCATACACAATAAACCCCCATATAGCAATTAAATTCAGACTCTTCGTGCAACATGGCCAGTTAGTTTTGCTTCTACTTGTTTTGAGAAAAAGAATCCCCCCTCCTTCATCTGAATAGGCAAGATTGACATAAAAAAGTACTTCAAGAGCTGAACTCGTCTACTGAACACAAATACAGTGAATTTCTGTATATCTTTAAATGTTTTATATGTCCTAGTCATATATAATTTATTGTGTTGTGAAGCTGAGCCCTTCTTTGAATGAAAATTTTACTGTCAAAGCCTGGGGTACTTTAGTTTGATGATTTAAAACTCCCAATGTGCTCATAGCAAATAGCACTTTTTATTACAGCGTGTTTGTCCAAGAGGTCAACTTTCAGCACAGCAGGATTTCTTCCCAGCGTAGAATTATTTCTGATGGCAAGACATCTCCTGTCTTAATTCATCTGGTACTGAATGCAGTGGGCAACACTGTCTTAGAGGCTCGTTAGACTGGACCTGCCATGCACAAGAAAAGGGTGGAAGCTTCACCTTTTCTTATGCAAGCATCCTTGCTAGCAGATTATACAGCATGTTAAATGCTGTATGACTGCTTATACCCCTTTGGTTTTAAGATTCCCATTTATAGTTTTGCTCCAGTATTTCATTTCCTCAGAGATGATGTTGAATTTAAGCTGCCTTGTGATGATGCTAAATTCGTTTCTGAGATGAGTAAAAGTGACTAAAATTATGTGCATGTTTCCTGTGAAATATTGTATACCGAGCAGGTCCTAGATTAAAAGACAAGCTTGACTTTAAAGGTAATGTGATTAATTTCCTCAGCCAAAACCAGCTAGATAGTTTTCATGCTTATGTTGATACAGTATAGATGCCCTATTACACCCATTTACAGTCTCCATCCCTTTGCCGTTAGCCCCTGCTGAGCCTATTAAGTTGGTATCAAGTCAACTTGTCCCTTAGTGATAGTACACAAACTCTCAGAGTGCTGCAGAATTCTGCATCTGTCCTCTTACCTGTCACTTCAGCCTCCTTTTACTGATGTTAAAAGAAATCTTTACTGTCAGTCATATAACCAATTCACTTTGTTCACAGGCTGTGACAACCTTGTTGTGTTTCTCCCACCACAGAACCGACTTCTGTGAATTAGTATTCTCAAAATTTAGACTAGCTCATTAGTCTGAATAAATTTGAAAGGCTGCTGTTCACATTTTTTTTTTAAAAAGGTAGCTTGGCTTTCCTTGGATATAATTTAGGCATCTTTAGAAAAAAAACCACAAACCAAAAAAAAACCATCCCAGCTCCCAAGCCTTCACTTTATGATTTCAGAGCTAAAGAGTGTTTCAGTGGCTTCATTTGAGATAAAATAAATTAAATCATATCTTCCAAGTTTTTTCCAGAACCATCCCCTTTTTTTTCTTTATTTTGGTATAATTGAAAAATTGGCTACTCTTCCAGAAAAGAAAACACAAGTGCCAATCTCAGTCATCTTTATGGTTGACAATGTCCACCAGACCAGCTTGTTTCCACATTATCATCGAAAATTTAGAGTAACCTTTCTCCCTGAACTAATCAAATCTAACCCCACCTTCCAGTTCTGTATATGTGACTACCATTGCACCAGCCTGATGAAATGAAGGAAATCTTTTCCCCTAAAAAATTGCTTAGGATTAAGCAAAGAAACCACCGCTTTTGCTCTTATTTTCAAAGTCCTACCAGCTAGAGTACTTAATTCTCTACTTCCATGAAATCATGGAGGTATTTTCACTCCATCATGTCATGCTACAGTTAATAAATGCAAGGCAATGTTATTCATTTTTCATTTCTTTGTAAGGGTTGAAGATTGGCTACTAGCGGACAAGGGGGCATGACAGAAGATGAATCTGGTCTGCCCCAGCATGGAGCTCATACAATGCAGTAATATGCAATCACAGAGTACCAAAGAGTTCAATGTATTGAGTGCATTGCTGTTCTGCCTTCTGTCTGAGCATTGCCCTTAAGGAAACTCTCAGGCACTGGCTGTAGGATAGTATGACACCATTTTGAATTGTGCTGGCTTTCCAGGACATTGTTATTAGGAAACCATAAGGGGCAGGGAAATGGCTTTCCAGAAACAATAAGCTATATAGCTATTTGTATCAGTAGAGTACTTTTCACAGGAGGATTTCAATGTTTTATAAACAAATTAACCATGGAAGGAAACAATGATGACACCTACTTTAGGCATGAAAAATTAAGTAGAGGGGAGCAAGTCTCTCCCATTCAAATTTCTTTCTTGCTGCTGAAATTCCACAGATTTCATTGGAGTCCCTTCTGAGTTACCCTGGCAATAAAAAAATCCAGCCTAGAATCCAGAGAGGTTAAATAATTTACCCAAGGTCGCATCACTAGCACCCGAGCCTCAAAGTGGAGAACTGAGGTCCTGAGAGTTTCACCTAAAAGGGGCCAATAACGACTTCACTATTAGCTGTAAAATAAAAATATAAAAATGTCTTTGCATTAACATTAGCACCTTAAAACTAAAAATGAGAAAGCTTGGCCAAAAAGGTCTGATGTAACTGACTACAGAGTCAGGGTGGGAAAATATAAATCAATTGGATGAAATGATCCTTTGCTACAGACTAGAAAAGAAGTTTGGCTATTTCTCAAGGAAATGGAGAATTACACTAGACATTAAGGGAACCAGAGATACTCTCAAGAGTTCAGGGTGGATATAACTGTGCAATGGAGCAGAACAGATTAAAAATCCTAACCTAAGGAAGCATTAATATATAAAACTGCAGGAGAAAGGCATGATGTGATAGAAATAATGTGATGGTGCTCTGAGTATGTATTGCTTATGTTCAGAGTCTTCCTCTCTTGTCTTTTCAGTTGTTTTCTCAATTCTTCCTCCAGCTTGTGACAATATTGTTGCTTCTTTCAATATCAGTGGCTTCTTCTGACACCAACAACTCATTGTGCCAGGAGCCACAGATATCTAGCAATTTCTAACTTGACTTCGTAGTGTGGAAGAGGTCAGTCACATGGAATACAAATGTTTTCATATTTATAACTTGGTTTGCTTACACAGACCTACAGTAAGTCCTGCCCTGGAAGAGAGACAGCCAGAAACAACACAAGGTGGGACTTTCTTCTGGGTATTGCAGTGCAACCACTCTGCCTTTTCAGAGGATTTCTGTTGAAGATTAAGACATCGTTTGCTTTCTTCAGAATATTACATAGAAAAGTAGCTGAAACTCACTGTTCAGTCCTGTGAATGATTGCCTTCCTTTAAAAAAGGAGTACAGATCCTCTTTCCACCTGCTCATGACATCACACCTACCATTTTCTTCCTCTTTTGCCTTTCCTTTTCTCCCACATACTCTTAAGCATTTGCTTCTCCAGATCTCAAGTGTACTGTCCCCTTCTTCACACATTAGGTATCTGATCCTTTGATCTAGCCAGAACAGTTGGCATAAAATCTAACAGGGAAATTGCTGGGAATCACAGGAAAACAACTAGTTAACAATAGTTTTCCTGTCTTTTCTCATCCTAGAGCACCATTAGAGAGCCAGGTAGAAAAGTATCCGTGCTTACGCACACTCACACACACACAGAGGCTGTACATGAGAGCACAGGCACATTTATGTATGGGTTTGAGAAGATGATATTGAATTGTCTATAACAAGGGTATTCTCTCCACTTTTTAATTTTTATTGCCATTTTCCCTTCTTAGTTAATGGTTCCCTTCTTTCTCTCTTTTCTATCTCATCCTTCCTTTCTGGCTAACATTCTCTGCATCACTGGCTGCCATCCCCCAGTAAATTCTGGACATCAATACAACAGCTGCTTGGGAGTGGATGGGATTTGTCTCTGCATATCAAGCCAAAAGGGTCTACAGATTTTTTTTGTTGTGGCTGCAATCATAACAAGGCCAAAAGATTCTGGGAAACACCTCTTCTTTTGGATTTGCCTTATACAGTCTTCTTTGGTTTATTTATTTTCTTCTTTTCTTTCTCCTTAGTTTTTTATCTTTCCTTCTTCCTTTCCTTTCCCATTTTCTTTCTCTGTGCTTCATGCCCAATTACTCTGTTCCTCTACACACACACACTTTTATAGGAAGGAAGGTTCATGTAAAGAACTTTCAGAAGAAAACTGAGACAATTTCCCTGGTAACTACCAAAAGCAAGTGAAAATGACAAACTGATTGACTACAGTCGATTGATTGATAGTGATTTATAGCTGAAAATTGGATCAAGTACGTCCACATGCACTTTCTCCAGGGATTAAAACACAGGCAGACTGCCTCTGTCAGCATTCCTATACAATGAAGCTAACTCTCCTCATGTCACCTCATCTCTCCCTTTCTAGCCCTGTCTTCTGTCTTCTGCTTAAATAAAGATAGCTGTTAAAATACAGGTGCTTGCTGCCGTATCCCAGGCACATAACTTGATTTTGAGGACACAAATGGCTTATGCTTTAGCATGCAATAGTGGTCAAATTTCCATACATTCTGGGGTCACTGCTCAACTGTGCACACTTACACCTCCCCCTTCACATCCCCATGTCTGCCAGGTATCCTCAGGTGGCCTTGCAAATCAGCTTCCTCCTACTTACACCTTGGATCTTGCACTTAATTACTGCTGAATGGCAAAGGAGAACCAGCAAGATCTATTTATCCTGAATCTGATCTGGAAATCTTCATTTATGGTGGTAACTGTTATTCACACATTTGTACATGTTTCTATTGCCCTTTTTAGGACACGTGAATGAGTAGGGTTTGTAGGGCAGTACTCCTGTTTAAGTCTGCTACCTTAGTCAATTCATTCCTGAGCTAAGCAGAGTAATAATTAGAAGCATCATGTCCTAACCCAGCCAGTCTGCCAGAGGAAAAAAGAAGGACTGTAAGATATCCACAGAAAATGGGAAGTTACAAAACCTGCTGTTACAAGTTTCCAAACTTGGAAACAATAGGAAAGGGAGGGGTTAATCTGTAGTATTCAGTTGCTTATAGCACATTACAACATGATTTAGTGAAGCCATATATTTGATCCATGAAAAAAAAAAAAATTGGGGAGCAGTTTATATACTAACAGATCAGCAGACCCCTGTGTTAGCAGCACCTTTATGACTTCTGTTTCCAGAGAGACTCACACTTCCTGGAGAGTCAGGGCACTGCCACCGTCCCCAGGCCATGGCAGGGGCTGTTTCTGTGCTGTCCTGCAGCAAGCAGCCTCCATGGCTACCTCACTTCTGCAATTCTCAAAGCCCAAACTGCTCTCCTAAGCAAAAAGGGCAGGAAAGCCCTGTATTTGAATACACACTTTCCCGTATGCCACTTTATTTTGGGTCTGACGTGACAACTTCTAGCTGTGGCTCTTTTTCTTGCCATGTGGTTGTGGGGCTGAAGATGAGCAGGCAACAGAGTCCTCCTTACAGTGCTTCCCATGGTCCTTCACAGTAAGGTCTAGATGTTGCTTACTGGCAGGGCAGCTGGATTTTGTAGGCAAACAGCTGGGGTAAGTTGAGGCTACCTTCAGTGGACAGATGACAATGAGGACCAAAGTCTGGGGAGCACATTAGGATTCATTCCAGGAGTCACCTCACTCAGATAAGTGGTGTCATGCTGATACACAACCGCAAAGGGATTGCTTGCTCCAGGTCACACAAAGAAGCTCTGGCAGGATAAAAAGCTGAATTCAAACCTCTCAAGTTCTGGGTTAAATGTTGTAAACTTCAGACAGTTCTTTCTCCTTTAGTCTGATCATGTTATTGAGATACCGGGGTTGACAGAAAGGCAAAAGCTTGTTACTGTTAGCAAGTGAACATTTTCTGTGAACTCCTGAGTGGTCACAAAGTCCATGGAAATTTAGATGCATTCTTCACCAAACTGGATTGAGCACTAAATATTGGCTTAATTTATTTTAAGTATCTCAGGTTCAAGGGCTTTCTAGTTCTACAAAATTGAGCTCAGTTGGGTAAAAGCAATCATTGGACAATTAGGTTTTGTATCATAATAGAAAGAAATTTGTGGTGGGTTGATGCTGGCTGGACACCAGGTGCCCACCAAAGCTGCTCTATCACTCCCCTCCTCAGCTGGACAGGGGAGAGAAAATATAACAAAAGGCTCGTGGGTTGAGATAAGGACAGGGAGATCACTCAGCAATTAGCGTCACAGGCAAAACAGACTCAACTTGGGGAAACTAGTTTAATTTATTACCAATCAAATCAGAGTAGGATGATGAGAAATAAAACCAAATCTTAAAACCACCTTTCCTCCACCCCTGCCTTCTTCCCGAGCTTAACTTTACTCTCAGTTTTCTCTACCTCCTCCCCGCCAGTGGCCCAGGGGAATGGGGAATGGGGAATGGAGGTTGGGGACAGTTCATCACACGTTGCCTCTGCCGCTCCTTCCTCCTCAGAGGAGGACTTCTCACTCTTCCCCTGCTCCAGCCTGGGGTCCCTCCCACGGGAGACAGTCCTCCACGAACTGCTCCAGCGTGGGTCTCTTCCACGGGCTGCAGTCCTTCAGGCACAGACTGCTCCAGTGTGGGTCCCCCACGGGGTCACAAGTCCTGCCAGAAAACCTGCTCCAGCGTAGGCTCCTCTCTCCATGGGGCCACAGATCCTGCCAGGAGCCTGCTCCAGCACGGGCTTCCCACGGGGTCACAGCCTCCTTCGGGCACCCACCTGCTCCGGTGTGGGGTCCTCCCCAGGCTGCAGGTGGATATCTGCTCCACCGTGGACCTCCCTGGACTGCAGGGGGACAGCCTGCCTCACCATGGTCTTGCCCACAGGCTGCAGGGGAATCTCTGCTCCAGCACCTGGAGCACCTCCTCCCCCTCCTTCTTCACCGACCTGGGGGTCTGCAGGGTTGTTTCTCTCACATGTTCTCACTCCTCTCTCCGGCTGCTGTTTCTGTTACGCAGGTTTTTTTCCCTTCTTAAATCTGTTATCACAAAGGAGCTACCACCATCACTGATGGGCTCAGCCTTGGCCAGTGGTGGGTCCGTCTTGGAGCTGGCTGGCATTGGTTCTGTCAGACATAGGGGAAGCTTCTAGCACCTTCTCACAGAAACCATCCCTGTAGCCCCCCCCCCTACCAAAACCTTGCCACGCAAACCTAATACACAATTACCCCCAGGAGTAACAAAGTGACAAACTTTAAAAGGGCAGATTTTAAAACTATGAGGAAAATGATTAACAGCAGGCTGAAGGGCAAAGTAAAAAACTTTAAAACCACAGAAAGAGCCTGGAGGCTATTCAAGAACATTGTGTTAGAGGCACAGATGGTTTGTGTATCACTGAGAACAAAAACAAAGTAAAATGGTGACAATAAAACTATGGCTAAGCAGAGAAGTACAGGGCTTTTTTGAGGCTAAAAAGCCATCCTTTAAAAGCAGAAAGGCTTCCTGAACAACCTAACCAGATCAGGCCGTCACTTATGTTGGTGAAATGTAAGTCAGTAATGATAAGAGTAGTAAGAAATTGGTCAGCTAAAGGTAATGAGGATCTGGTGAGTAGAAACCCAGAGACATATGTACTTGCACCATGCGATTCTGGCACATTAAAGTTTGCAACAGAAATGTCTCATTGTCCTCTTGAGATTCCCTTGAATCCCCACTCATTTTTAAGAAAAGAGCTTATTATCCAATCAGAGAGATGAAACTAGTCAGAAAACAAAACAAAATGATTCTGCAAAGATGCTGGTGTAGCCTCAAGCTTCTTGCCCTGGCTCTCTCCCACCTCCATCTTCCTCTGGGCAGGCTGCCCCTGGCTGCTTACATGTCACCTCTTCTGTCCTGGCCAGAGGGCAGGTCCTTTTGCTCCAATATACTCTGGGTTTGATTATTCACTGAGAGGTCCAAATTCTCCCAGTAACAAACATTTTGGAACAAACTCTACTCTGGTATGCTGAATTAATTATTTGCTAAGAACAGTCCCAATCAAAACAAGTGTGTTACCTGAATGTGTCTTTATGCAAGAACTAAATAGCTGAGTACCATAGAGACCTTCAAGGATGCAGAGGAACAATAAAATTTTGGCAGCAATTTTTTCCCCTAGAAGACAATAAAGGAAGCTTTTTGTGTCATGTTAAGGGACTAAGAGAAATAGAAACTACCAAAGTAGACACTATGCATTAAATTGAGAAATTCAAGTTTAGCAATTGTTGATGGTTTCTCGATGTAGTAACATCAGCAGTATGAGATATAATGACAATTCACTAAGACCCCAAAGTAAATACAGCAAGATAAAATCTGGGTAGCAGTGCCTGCTCAGAACCAAATCTGAGGAAAAAAAAGTTTAATTTGTAGGCATTTTAATAATTTGGTTTAATGATTTCAGAAAAGATGGTTTGTTTGAAATGGGCTGGAGATGGGAGAAAAATGAGAAATAAGTTCAAGAAACATCACCTAAACAGAGAGGAGTTGAAGCAACTTTTCTTCTTCTATATCTCTGCCAGGACATGACAGGAAAGGGAGGAAAAAGGGAGAAAAAGATTATTCTGTAACCATCTCACAGAACATCTCCTGAGATTGTGTTTGTCCTTTCCCAGCACAGTTTTTGAGAGGCTATGTTGAGTACTCCCCGCTGCTTCAGTCAGCAGAGTGTCTTCCAGAGAGGTGGGAACAGTATCTGGAAGGATGGAGCACAGATTGTGGGCAGGGAAAGAGGGAACTAGGGAATGAGGCAGTTGGAGATACGGATGAGCTAAGGAGGGGCTGTGAGAAAGGTTTGGGTTATATGGGCAGACTTTGGATAAACTTTTAACACTGTTGACCTCCAAAACCCCTGTGTACTTCATTAATCATCCTGTACACAGATGAGAACTTTCAGAACATCTGGTGCCTTCCTGAAGATCTCCGGTGTATAGGAACTTCAGCCTTTAATTTCAAATCACTGTGAACTTTAGAACAAAAGTTGACACTGAGATTCTGCGTCACTCACAAAAAGAGAAATTTTACATCTCTGGTCCTTAGCAAAGGATCTTTTGGGGGTTTGTTTTTTGTTTTACTAGTTTAAAGGAGAAACTGCATGCTACTAATCAGCCATGGCACATGCACACACATACACTGTTATATGTGAATACTTCTCCAATGCTACTTTATAAGAACCTTGGACACTTCAGTTTGATTAACACTTTGATAAGACATACATTTTCCTTGAAGAAAGCGAGGCCATGGGGATTTGTTAAAAATTCAGAAAAGGAAGATACTGTGAAAAGATTTATTTCAGTTACAGTAAGTAATACATTCTACTAATGTAATATGGACACAAAAAAATGTTAGGCCCCTCGAGAAATTAGGATAATTTTGTTTGATCCTTTATGAACATATATAATTATATTTATGTATGTGTCTGTATGTATATCTATATTTATGAAAATATTGTTATGCACGTCCCTGTGTCTGAATACATTTATAAAACAAACCCGTGACCATAAATCAGCTCAATAGAAACAGTATAAAGTGGACTACTGTACATCTTTATTTAAAATACGTAGGATGCCAAGACAGAAAAATACTAAAAAAGAAATACATATTGTTTTTGAAGCTGAAGCATCAATATGGTTGTAATTTTAATGTTTCTTGCTGGAAAAAGGTCATCTTTGGCGAGGTCGGGTTTTTCTTAAGGTCATTTCACATTGAGATATCTGCCTGCTTTTGACATTTCATCTAGAAGAGGCACAACTATTCTGACACATGAAATGGGTTCTTTACAAACCCAATGGCTATTTCTATCAACATCTGTTATTCTTACACAAAAGGGGAATATGCATTGATTGCAAACAAGGCTTCGCATTTTTTGGAGAATATTTATATATATATATATATTTTGTACTTAAAGGTACAGCAATATCCATCTGAAATCAAAACAGAAGAAAACACTGATCTATAAAAGACTGAAAAAACAATAAGCCCATGGATGGCATCTTTTACTCGTAAATAGAATTAAATAAATTTAAATATGTTAATTGTTGTTGGTAAATTGTCACACTGCTTTCTGTAAAGCAGCAGGGCAGTGAAATTCACTAAGCATTTGCGTAATTACTTTGTGATATTGGCACAGAAAAAGCACAATAAAAATATTTGTCTTTACATTTTGTCTGGGATTTTAAATTGCATATTCATTTTCTAAATTTCAGTTCCCTCTAATGCTGAGTAAGATAGGAAAAATCTGTTGGCATATACATCCCCCACCTTGTACTCCCATATTTTCAAACTCCAGAATTGTTATGTGTTTGTGGCATGACATCTATGTAATTAAAATGAACTCTGTCAGAGTAATTCAGACTCCCAGGGACAATTTTATTTTTCTGCAAGACAGTCCAGGATTCCAGTGGCTGAACCCTGGTCTAGTTCAAGAGCGTTTCACAGACTTCCTTTCCTAAGGAACAGCACAGGGAAGACCATAGCTTCGTTCTTGCTCCTCGTTTGCAGACAACTCAATTAAGCCTTGGACAATCCAAAGCAGAAGCATTTAGTTGAACATTCACTAGTCAGGATTCGCTAGCTGAGTGTTGTGACCAGTCACGTGGTATTATATCTGTTGCCGTATTGATGGTCTGTTCTTTACGAGCTATTGCTTTCTCCTAAAATGAATGCCATTTTATCAAAAAACAGGTTTTGTTTTCTGATTATATTCATCTGGCAAGTGCTCAAATCTGCTGTTTGTGGATATTTGTAGGAACATAGCTTTGCTCACATAAGTATTTGAGAACAGTGAATAATAAAGGACATGAACAGGCTGAATCCAAACCCTGTTCTCTAATCTAGCAAGCTGCGAGTGAACAATTTTCGTACTCTCTCTACTGGCTCACTGACCTTGCAGCACCAGTAAACTCTGCATGCTTGGAGTCAGTGTGCTTCCCTACTTTCTAAATGTGTCATATTTAACTTCTCTGCAATATGAGGACATATGGCAGACATTCACAGAGAACTACAGGTGCTGCTTTTCTGGACTGAAGCCATATGTCCATAGGCCATTGAAGAGGTTAACATCCAGGTGCAGGAGCTTTATTGTTGGAACATGTTCTGTGTTGCTTCCAGACTTTGGCCTCAAATAAATGCCTTTAACATATTTTATTAAAGTGTCATAATTAGATTTATTTAATGCACTGGGATCCAGAGCATGTCAGCTCTGTGGATGCCTGAAAAATACTTCATCAGCTTTTGATGTCTTCACAGGACAGCCGGGCAATCACCTCCTGTTTCCCACTACTGCATCTCTGAAAACAGGACTTGAATGTTCTCAGTTTGTGCATTGACTGATAGAAGGAAAGTGCAAACGCTCTCATGTTCTGCAGTGTTGCATTTGATTAAAAAATAATGCTTGGGGTCTCAATATGCTGAAGTAACGTTAAGGAAACATTAAAGCACCCTTAACTCTGCCATTTTGTGCCTAGGGCATTGCAGTTATCATATGAAACCTGTGGCCTTTTCTTAAATGGTTCCACAAGAGTAGCAACTGCTGCATAATGGTACAAACAAAAATAATACGGTGGTGTAAGTAGTGCCTCTGACAGCTGTACTTATTCCCATATAAAGCCTGAAATGGCAAAATAGTTTTCCAACATCCAATACCATCACCAGTACCCTGTGGTTGGCCAGACAATGGGCCAGAGAAGTAAAGAAGCACAAAAATTAGCAGCTTGGATTGTGCTAATGTGTACAGAAATATAAATTTCAAGTATCTCCATTTAAGTAAGTGGTACATATAGAATTTAAAATAAGTAGGAGCAAGATGACAGTATGGTCTATAATGGAAAAGCAACGAAGTCAAATTCATGCCCTGCAATGATTTATCACATAGGAGAGCCTGAAGCTACTTTCAACCATCAGACTGTGGCTACACATAGATAAAAGGGGATTTTGGAGAGTTGTCAGTTGATAGTTAATGAGAATTTCAACTCTGGGCTTACAAATATGGTGAGTCTTTATTATGCTGGTAGGCAACCTAGAAAGCATTAACGGAAAATTGTGTGACAGGGGCCTACACACATCTCACTTAACAGGAACTAGAAACTAGTTCACAGCAGAATGGACCAAGCTTTCTACAGGGCCAGTTTAACATCTCCTCCATAGTGGTTTACCTAATTGCAACCTCTTGCAATAACCCCCACGGCTTCTGTACTGGAAGCAGCTTAAGGGGTCTCAGTCTTCTTTGCACTGTAACAGGATCAGATTGAATGATGAATGTCTGCCCCATCTGAGAAACCCAGGTTTACTTTTGCAAGGATGAGCCCAATAATAGAGTATACTTTTTCAAGCAGAAATAAAGATCATTCAACATATATGGATGTCATTTGCTTCCAAAAAGAGTTGGTCAGGTGTTTCACTGGGCAGAAGATGGACATACGAGTTCATTACTGAGGCAGCTGAGCTCACTTCTAAGGGCAATGGGCACGGTGCTACTTGCTTGTCTTTATTCTCCTGCCCCAACCAGTTAAGACCAAAATATGAGAAAACAAGGGAAAAAGGCTATGTATCTACTTGCATTGATTTGAATAGTAGGATGATAGTTATCTTCAGTCACTGAGGTGGGTGGGAGCCTGACACTGAAAGAATTTGAGGAGGAAGTGCTGAGTGAGAAAATCACTGCCTAAGAGAATGGTTGCTTACTCGGCACATGGAAAATATGCACTCTGTAGGTGGGTATTTAATAGACTAAAGTAGAGGAAGGAATATGCAGGAGGAGAATAATTGTGGAAAGATTATATGGAGGAGAGGAAAGAGAGGTGTCTGAAGTGACCAATTTTTTCCTGGGAAGAGAGCATGGTCAGTGCTGCAGCTGCTGATGCCACTGCATATTGACCTGTCTTGCTAGGGCACTACACTAAGGTTTTAAGCTTTCCTTAATCCTTTCCCTACAGCCTCCTGTTGAAAGGAAGGAACAAAGCCATCATTCTGAATATCTTTCTCATCAGAAGACAGTGATTCAGATCTCTTCTTCCATTTTCATCCTTTGTTGATTGAGTTGTCAAGCACCCAACCTTGGCAATAGAAGCTGAAATGAGCAATGTCTTCATAGCTTTACCATGCTGTGTTAGTACTGGATAACTGAGCCTTATCGACTACATGCTGGGTCTGACATTCAGCTGAGTTCCTTTGGAATTCTTATCACTAGCTTTTATATGACACAACTATTGAATTCCGCTTTTTCTAGAGATTTCTGGAAAGCACCCACATCTGGAGGAGTTCTACCTATAGCAACAAGTACCTGTGATAAGCCGAGGCTGTTCTCAAGGACTATGGTCTACAAGTTGCACTGTAATATGTCATAATCCCCTGGAGTCTCACTGGTGATTTACTGGACATGAACTCTTACAGCACAGTCTAGCGCTATTGCTCTGTTATAAACAGTTATTGATACTCCTGCTGATGGCAGTAGAAATAGTAGTAAAAATATTTTGGTATCCAAGGGCCTATGTCAATACTGGATGGTGGTGTGATATCATTCATGCTGCAAAGGCAGCATATACATTGATAGTTCTAGTTCCAGTAATGGATAGAAGAAAGCAATTAATGCCATCTCCAACTTACTCACATGCAGGACACAGAGACGCACAAAGAAGTTACTCAGAACTGAATCCTAGATCCAATGCATTCCCTAGTATAGCACTGTTTTATGGGCCAATTTTGTCCTTTATCAGCTCATGATAAACTAATAAAGTTGATAAGCTCAGAATTTTAGTCTTTTTGGCCTGAATGAAATTCACTTCTATGATTCCTCAGTTGCTGATGCCTCAATTCACTGAGCCAATGGTATACAACAGGAAAATCTCAACAAACAGTCCCTTGATTCATTTTGCATGGGTGGGGAAGAAAGGCTAGGAGGAGTGAGGGGAAGGAATCCCATTTCACTTGGCTGTCATCCATCTTAGATGCTTCTGGATCTGATGCCTCCAGTATGTTTCCCATCACAGCTGTTTGATATTGCTTATTATAAAAGTGTATTTCCACTACCGCTCAAAAAAACCCCAAGGCTGTTTTTGGAACAACACAAAATGTATTTACGTGAAGTATTCAAATGATCTCGCAGTTTTGAAGTCATTCTGGTATGAAGACACACTGTAGGGTCATAGATGCCTAATTTTTGCCATCCTTCTAGTCCCATATGTTTTTACAGTCCCTGTGAATATATTAATCACACACTTGAGGGCACACAGGTTTTGTATATAATTTTACCTAGACAACATTTTACTACGTTATCAAAATCTAATCTCTTTTAGGGAAAAGAGAGACTATCTATTATACTTCTTAGGTCAATCACCTCTCCTTCATTAACGTATTCTGGTCGTTGCTCCTACTAATGTATATATATTTTTATCTCTCTCTTTCATTACAGCTATGAGAGAACACCATAACAAACCACCTCTGGCACCTCATCTTCAATCAGAAAAGGAAGGACTATTCTCAAGAGTCCACAGCTCCACATTATTAACATTCTGTCCCTTCCTATCTGCACCTAACCTTACCTTGTTTCTTGTTTATGTGAAGGAGTCTTCCATCTTTCCATAATTTTTTAAAAGGAAAAGAAGAATAAGAAAAAAACCCTCTACCATATTGCTGATTTTACCTCAGAAGTATGAAGAGTAACTGTATTTTTTCCCCCTTTTTAAAGACCACTTTTAAAGTTACTAAGGTATTCTCTATGGTTTGGGCCAAACTATCCTCTAGAGTAAAATTTCTGAGTTCAGCAGAGCAATCAATTTTTATGTTATCTACCTGAAAGTATTTTTTTTCTGAATCTATGCCTCAATATCCTAATACCAAATTGTGGGTATGAGGAAGAACAATAAATAATGACCATGACTGTTCATTGTTATTTATCACTACCAGCACTACTTATTTATATCCAGCTACACATCCTGCATGAGTGAAAGAAAAAGTACAAAATTCTTCCTAAACTGCAGTTACACTTTATTCAAAATGTGATTCACAGGTCATTGGTATACAGTGTGGAAATTCAACATGAAAACAAGACTAATCCCCAAAATCTGAACACAGACAAAATTATGTGTTTAATCTCATCATGAATACAAAACTATGTCATGTCTATTAAAGAATTTGTACTTGTCTTTAATGTATCCTTTTCATCAGTGTTTTAGACTATAGACCTCTGAAAGCTACTCTGAGAAATAGTTTCCATATGTCATGTCTGTTGAAAGAAATATATATCAGAATCAATTTTAAGGAAAAGCACTAATTTCCAATTGTTACAAAAACATCTTTCTGGATACCCTGCCATCGTGCCTAATGGCCATGAATTTCGTCAAGTTTTTTTCATTTTAAAATTCATAGAGGTAAATACTATTAAAATACATGGTGGAGGTGAGCTTGAAGCTTTTCCCAGATATTATTTTCCCTGCAATGAATGTATAATAAAATTGTTTATAAGTGTTTTCAATAACTTTACATGTATTCACAGAACCAATGTAAAAGACTATGCTTTCATCTTAAGGTTTTCTTTAGAGAGGTTTTTAAGTTTAGGTTACCAGATCATCAGAAGACAGGTTCCACAGCAAGAGGTCCAGACACTTTCTTTTCATATTGTATATGTTGTCATTATGGGTGAAAGACAGGCACCTTTATGTTAGGTAGGGTGGATTTTACCTGCTGATACATCCCTTGAAGTTTGTGGCCAGAGGCTGGTTGATTCATTTTGCCAGTAATGACGGCTTATTTGTGGTTACTGAATCATGCAAAAAAAGGAATTCTTGCTATTTTTAACATAATGTTTTGCATGCATGGCATTACCACTGAATTGCATAAACTGTGCTAGTGAATCTACATATACAAGAAGCCTGCCTTGTTTCAGCTATAAAATAGGATATTGTTATGCTATAACTGGGTTTGTACTTGTTTGTGGGCCTTCTACCAAGAATTGGGTCCATGTGCATTCCATAAATAATCCATATTATTATTTTCATTGTACTAATTCAATTTTTTACATAGAAAACCAGATTTTAAGAGAGTAATTAAATGAAGGGTATTACTTTTTCTTTAATTTTTCTCATATCACAACATCTCTGATAAAGGTAGCTTGCTTTCTTGCACATTTCCTTACTTACAAAATGAGTTGTCCTTATTCCTTTACTTCACAAGGTGTGTGCTTGATCTCATTTCTGGAAAATAGTTTAAATATACACATAATCCTTCCCTTTCTTGTTTTCTTCAGTTGATGAACCAACATATGACAGAATTACAAGAAACAAAATATTATCTCAAACTTTTTCTTCCAAGGTAAAGTTAGGGCAAAGAGCATTTCTTCAGAACAAAGGTATGTACAGAAAGATCTTTTTCAGCAGGGACAAACACAGTATCTCATCATTAGATATAGGATGTATTTAGACAGTTTCAGGCCAAAATGTCTAATATGAATTAGTATTCTTCTTCTTGGATAAATGGATTTGTAGAGATATTGGATGTGAACCATGAAGCGTAGTTTGTTTGTTTGTTTGTTTGTTTGTTTGTTTGTCACATTTGTTTCTTTCCTGCATAAAGGCAAACTTCCTGCTTTTTTTCTGTGGATGAGAAATTAATGGTCAGCCACTCAGTCCTGAATCTATTTCCAGAGAAAGGGGCATGTTAAGGTAAATATTCTGGAAAAATAATTTCTGGAAGCAGCTGGAGACCTTCAGATCTAGTTGACTTTTTTGATTCAATAATATATCACATAACCTCAGGAGAATCAGTATGAGGAAAAGGATTGTGTTAGAATTAAAACAAAAAAGTTATAGTTTCAACCGCAAATTCAATAAAATGTTCAAGATTAACTCAAAATTTTGCTTTTGTTAATACTATTTTTCTCTTTCTGTTTTTAACTGAAAAGTTAATTATTTCCTTCTTCTTTTTAATGTCTCTATTTACTTAGTTTTACTGTAAAGTAACAAAACAGTAAGAAAACTGGATGAAAATGCAAAGAAAATCCCAGCAACACTTTTTTCTTTCTCTTCTTTTCCAATAGAAGTAATGAGGAAGAAAAAAAAAATCACAAGAAAAATGAGACAGCAATTTGTGAAAGACCAAACAAACAGCTCAGAAGACAATTCCCCCCCCGCTTTTTTCCTATTGATTTCTTTGCTGAAAAAATATATTACATGGAAAATTCTACAAAATTATTAGGATGTGATTGAAAATGTAAGTTGGAAATTTCGAGTAAACCCTAGTCTTTAGTGTGTTTTAGATACCAAAGACCACGTTTTTATTGTCATTATTAGTTTTAACAGATGTGCAGAGTAGAATATTTTTAATATACAGCTACTACCTTTTATTCAATAAGTTGTAGTGTTCTGCTCTGCTCTTTATAAAGTTCAGTTCAGTAAGCAGCAGTGACATAAATAGTCAGCTTCTGTTCCTTTGGTTCTGAACAGGGGTATTTCAACCCGAGTTGTCAGAGCTCAGCAATGCTGGGCAGTTCAAGAAACATCTAAAACAAATGGTGAGAATCTGACCCTATTAGTTGTCTTTTGCCTACTTTTGCAGGATATACATCTTCAGATGTTTCATAATGTCTAGACAGCAACGCTGACCACCATTTCTTCACTTTTTTCTTGCCAGTACTTTGCAATTGTTCTTCCTAGATGTTGACCATGCCATCATCAGCCATATATATGTCACTTGCAGACAGGATCATTCCAGCAGATGCTTCAGGAAATTATGTATGTATGCATTTCTCAGGAAATGAACCAGCGCAGAATGTACTTGTCAACTTAATTTTGAAGTCATTTTCCTTCAGAGAACAAATTCCATTCTAGGCACTGTTTGACATTAGTTATGGACAATCAAAATACTTATTGTGAATAAGCGGTAAGTGAGCATAGCTTTTTAATTTATCTCTACGTTGTTTCTGATTTTTTTGTTATATCTGTGTCAGAATTCTTATTTCCAGGTACTGACTGAACAGTTTAAGCAAACAAATTTCAGTCTGTCAATTGCTTGTGAACTATTCACACCAACTATTGGCTAATTATTGCTTCTTAACTGTGATTGCCACTTAAATCATATAATACTGCTTTTTCTCCTTCAAGTCAGTGGAAAGACCACTTCTGAAAATGGAGGCACTCATTAAAGTACTTAACATGAATGAAGAAGATAACTTAAGGCATCATTTTGGAAAATTTAGTGTGTGGATTTTCTTACAAGCTATGAAGCAGAGTTCATTAAAGACACAGCTGGCATAGGACAATGCATTAAAATGTGGTGTAATTAACTTATATAGAATAAATGATTAAATATTCATAAAAGTCCTCAACTTTGGCTCCTCTATTACTACCTTGCTTTGAAAGTACTTACTTTTCCATTTCCTTAGTCAACCTGTAATCACTAGTATGGCTGTGTGTATGACAGGCAGTGGTTATAAGTAAGCCACTGTAGTTGTCATCAGCTCCAACTTGTTTTTCCTTCTGTTAGGACTTCCTGATTATGCACTGAAAAGATATTTGATTGATAGTAGAATAGAAAACATTTGAAGAAAAAAAATTAAACTGAATTCATGCCAGTGGGGAGGGGAGCTACCTCATTAACGAAATAATTGAGCTGTTAGTTAATTTTACTTGTTATTTGTAGAAAAGGGCAAAAATCTTCCAAGGAATTAATATTCTTCCCTCAAATGATTAAAAGAACAACAAAAGGGTTTGTATCTTAGATGTATTTAGTAATTATGTTCCTGACACTTTTTTTCATATCATCCAAGGCAGATGTTAAAAAAAAAAAAAAAAAAAAAAAAAAAAAAACACAACCAAAAAAAACCCCTGGTAATTTACAGAACATTGTAAGTGTCAGCTTTTCCTGATCAGTTTTTCTCTGGCCCTCCCCCATTCTTATTAGAAGCAATTTCTGCTAATTGATAATTAATACCTTTACCTTTGTTAAAAGTAGCTACTTGTATATCAACACTTCCAGTTTGAAACAATCAGTATATTTTAGTATTAGTGTAAATAACACATAAAATTAATAGTAAAAAAATATTCTTGCAATAAAAATTTTACATTTCATTTATTATTGTATCTTTTTTTTTTATGGTACTGTACAGTCTTCCTCTCCCTCTGAATCCAGAAAGACTTGTAATAAATAGCTGTTAAATCAATATAGTAAATAAATTAACATTTAAACATTATTAGGCATTGGACATGAGTGTTGAAGGATGACACAAAACATGTCAGTTCAAGCAGTGCAGTGAACTTTGCCTCCTTTTTTCTAGTTAACTTCAATAAAACTTGAATTTGCCATTAAAACTAGGTTTTCTTTCCCTGTATAGGAAATTACTTTTCCACTAAAAAAAATAAAATATTGTTTTTCATTGTATGTTAAATTCAAAGAAACTGATGATGTCTTCAAAGTAATAGACCTTTGGCCATGTCAACACAAGGCAAAGGAGTGTTATCTGAATGTTCCTACCCACAACACACCACTGGAAAATTACCCCAGAGCTTCCCTGCAACCTTATTCTTTCCCTTATAGCCATGTCCTTTCAAGGTTCAATGAAATCAGTCATACATCAATAAGATTGAAGCAAAGAATACCATTTTATTTACATAACATGACCTTATTCCAGGATTTCAGTGCTGAACAACTGTCAGACTGTTGAATGCAGATAGAAGAACAACTGATTCATGATTTCAGGATTTGTTCTTATCTAATACCTTATTTTGATATCCTTTTAGCAAAGAGAAACCCTTCATGTAGGGATAGGTTTGAGATGAACTAATATCTTGTAACAAAGCAGAGGGGTTTAGATATCCATTGCTATGCATATGCAACAGCAATGTAAGGAAGGGGTGTGCTGGAGGAACCACAGCCCCAGTGGTCTTCTTGGCATATAAAATGATCTACACTTTACTTACATTTACCCGTACTTGCCATGCAGAAATGGGAAGAAATGGGATGATTGTTTTTGTTTCTTCTAACATCAGAACAAATACTGTGGCTTGATTTCAAAAGAACAATATACCTCACCAAGGCATGCAAACAGAATTAATATTAAGCAGTAATGCAAAATTCAACCATCTAGTTTTGCTAGGTTTTGACATATGTCTGACTGGGATAGCTACTGTCTTCTCTGAACCTGCAACAGAAATTTACTTGGCTTATATTGTTTGGGAACCACTGGACAACCATCACTGGTTTGTTAGAACCATTATGTTTCCTGATGTATAGTAGCTAATAGGTACAAACAGTTGCTAAAGGATTGTAACTGGTTAATTTGGGTGTGTATTTTCCACACAAGACCTCATACTGCTCTTCAACCTGCTGAAATACGAAGTGCCAACTGGCATAACACTGTAAAACTCCGCTGCTAATATGAGACATATTAAGCCAAAAGCACTCGCAAGTCCTAGAAAGGAAAATAAAGAAAACAGAAGGCAAATATCCATTTCAGAATAAAAGAACATGATCAAATTAGCAAAGCATTTGTAAGACACCAGACAAAAAAAGAGAAAAATAAAACTAAAGCAACAAAGAAACAGAAAAAAAATTCCTGATTACATGTTTTGAAAGCTTAGTTGTAATGTCCTTCAGTAAGCCCAATGAAATATGAAGACATACACCTTACTCAAGATATTTGCTGCATCCTAATTCTGTGCAATCATCATATTCAGGTGCATTTAGAAAATTTCACAACTAGACCTGGGCAGGACGCAATTTCCCCTACTGCAGACGTTTTCTGATACTATGATGAATATATTTTGTGAATAAAAATCCAAACTTTTGGAAGGGAGCTGAGTAAGCTGA
Source organism: Haliaeetus albicilla (assembly GCF_947461875.1). Taxonomy (NCBI): domain Eukaryota; kingdom Metazoa; phylum Chordata; class Aves; order Accipitriformes; family Accipitridae; genus Haliaeetus; species Haliaeetus albicilla. The sequence continues at coordinate 15,397,924 of NC_091487.1, read as the reverse complement.
TATACATTTCAGTATCTTCAAAATTTTTTGCCTTCATCATTTTTCCCTTCTCTCATGTAAGTATATTTACCTTGTTAAATAAAAAGTGGTTTCAAATGAAAAAGGGAATTTTGAATTTCAAACATTGAAACAGGTTTTTTTAATAATTTTGATTCCATTTGTTCCTAATTTGGGGGGAAACAGGAAATTAGTCAAAATCAATCTTTTACTGCTTAGTGTTTTGGTTGCAGTGAATTGTCATTTTATGATGAAGATATATTTCATAAAAACCCTCCTAGCCAGGTTTCAAGAGAAGAAGAAAAGAAAAAAATACCCTTTTGCCCCGCGTTGCAGATTGAACAATGACTCTTCTACCTTCTTGAATGTTTTCTTTTTACAAAGCCAAATTCTCTACAAATCAATACTGCATTGTCCATGGAGGTGTTCTTTGGTTCAAGACCTTGATTTTGTATTGGTTTTTAAAGAGACAACTATTTCTGGCAGAGCTGTTCTTTCCTAGCTGGCCCTTCTGTCAGCCATATGCACGTACAGAGAAGGCTTTTGTCTGTAACACTTTATTTCTGATCGGCAATCAAAATTCCAAAGAAGTAAGTGGACATTGATATTCTCTCCAGACCTGTGTCTGCAGGACACTTGAGAAGTGATTTGAGCGGTATGCTGATACCAGCAATCTGTTCCAGAAGGGCTGAGCTCTGGAGAAGTTTTGCGCTTATCGCCACAGCCACAGCTCCCAGTGCATGAGGTGTGTCGCTGAACACCAGTTTTGACTGAATAAATACTCCTTCATTTACTTTCTCTGATCTGCTGTTTGCTACTACTACTCACACCCCCACTACATCTACCCAGGACACACAAGATGGCAACTGCTTTCCTACCCCAGGACTAGACAGAACCGGTATCCAGCATCAAATGGGATTAGTGTTTCAGTCCGGCAGTGCCAGAGACCGAGTACAAACATGAGCAGTAGAGCTAAACACTATTTTTGTTGCTTCTTTTCAATGCCTTCAATGTCTGACACAGACTCTCGGTCCCACTGGCGACTGGTTCTGTTCCTGAGCATCTTGCAGGGGTCTCTATGTCTTTAGAAAGAACAGAAGATGTGGCCAAAAGCCATGGAGAGTGAAAGAGTCCTCTGGGCCTGATCAGTTAAACCTCTCCTAGATCCACTGGATCCTGGATCATATGAGTAAATATGCATATACAGGAGTTTTTTAAAATAGACCAAACCAATGGGGCCTATACAAAAATAGCAGTATAAATAAAGAATTATAAGCACATTTCATTCTTCACTTTTCCAGAACAACACTCTAGGACTGCTTTACATTTCCAATGGGACCTGACTATATGGAAAGTACAATATACAGTAGAATTAACTTTTTTTTTTATTCAGCCATTTTTTGCTGTTCTATACACAGGTCGTGACCTCTCACCTCTTGTTTATTTCTTCCCATGTTGACCTTTCACTGAAGCACAGGGCTAATTTTGTGCTCCAGTGACCAAGAATAGGAATTTGTCACTTTATTCAAAATGGAATGAATACAGGTATGTCTGGCATTCTCAGCTGGGCTTAACCCTCTGCATGCTGAAAACAGTCAAATAGCCAAATGATCTCTATTAGGAAATATCTTTTCTGAAGTTGTGCTATTTTTTGTAACAAAAGAGCTTTGCTTCTTTTGTCTGAAAAAAGGGTTTTTCTTTTTCTGTGCACAGCCGGGTACAGTTTTCTTTGTTGCAAAATACAATGAACTAAACAGAAGAAAATGACAGGTTAGAGGTCCATAGAAATTTGCAATGGTTCTAAGGGAGAACTTTCATTAGTGTTAGGAAATAACCTCCATCTTAATTGTCTGCTGTACAAACAAAGTTTTATGTGTTATCTTTGACTGAGAAAGAAATAACTAATTTCTCCAGTAAGATGCCAGTAATGAATTCTTACAGACTAATCTTAATAAGTATGTGCAAAGTAATCTATGCTTCTCATGTTGAGTTATAAAATATAATTCTTTTCCTTATGCAAATACTTTCACTGGTACTTATCCATCTATTCAAATCTTCTGTGCAGTAGGGCTCCTTTCTCCGACTGTAAGTTCTGTAAAGGGAAAAGACGTCAGTGGATCCGTGCAGGATTTGAAGTTAACACTTAAGTCCTGTGTTAGAATTACAAAGGATAAGGGGGGCAGCAAAAAAAACCCAGCAGGTCTCAAGTGAGACAGTCAGTAGATTCAAGCACTACCTGTCAAAAGGAAATAAGTTGTTCCATGAGCAATGGACTTCCAGAGTGTGATTTCCTACAAACGTATCCTTTGTTTTTCTATGGTCTAGCTGCAGCGACCATCGTCTCCCTTTTCCTCCTGGTAGCTATATTCCCATATTTTCAGTTCTTCATCACGTGCCCTGATCTTTTCTCCTAAATATACATTATCACTGTTGCCTTCGCAGATCCTGTCATTACCCGACAAATACATGCCTGAGCTATGCGTGTGCCTTTTGGCCAGTCAGTGTGCCTGAGCTGCCTGGCCAAGAGAACACCACCGCTGAGCTCATGGCACTGCCCTTCCTGCAGTGGAAACTTTTGATCGGGCCACTAACCTCACAAAACTTGTCAAGAGATAACACATCTCAGCACGTTAGCACCTTAATTTAATTGACTGAAACTAAGTTCCAAGGTTACTTGCAGGGAGAACGAGATATAAATAACATGTTCCCATAGGCTTCCTAAGCCTCAGGAAACCAAGTCAGAAAAGCCTCAGTGGCTTTGGACCCTGTTACAGGTCCCAGGTTGAGTCAGTCCTGTGTCCTCATCCAGGACAGAGACCTCCCAAACATGTTTCCAGCAAGGCCAGTGGTTCCGATCTCATGAACGTGAAGCAAGCATCATTTGAGATATTTTGTGCAGAAATTTTTTGAGACAATTTGTGTAGAAATTTTGTCCCTCTCAGTTAAAATCAGGAAAATACTATCAAAATATAAATCTGTATATTTTTTAATAAACTTGAAAATATCTCTAAAATCCCAAGTCTTCAATATCTTCCAACAGTGTCAAAACTATGTACAGGAAAGGAGCAGAAAGGTGAATTGTAAGGTCTGCTACGTGGACTGGGATCTTCTTAGAAGAGTGCCCTTTTAGTGCACTACAAATAGGTGCCAAATTTTACATGTTGTTTTTAAAATTAAAATCTTGGACCCTGGGGCAGGTCCTGCACATAATTTCACTGAATGGTGAGTATCCTCACCCCTCTTTCCTCAGCGCTGCACTCATGGCTGTCAGCCTTGGCACAGACTGGCTTCACAACAGCCACATGAACAAGAGATGCTCCAAGCTGCTCTGTGCTGGGTCGGTCTGTGGTGTGTGTATGCTCAGGGGGCTGCAGGCAGATTGTGGGATTCAGAAGCAATGCAGTTTGTTCACTTCCCAGTTCAAAGCTCAAAGTGACTGCAGTTGTTTCCTATTCTGAGAACAGGAAAATACAGGTGTGGGTGAAATGGAGTGTGGTATGTTTGTAATGGCAATCACGGTAACTGTAACACAAACATTATAGAGGCACGACATATTTTTGCCTTTCAGTTACCTGAAAAGTCCCTACTGTATACTTTCCAAGGTGGAAAAATAGATCCTACACCTGGCTAAAACATGATTTCCAGATTAACCTGACGTATGCCAAAATATATACAAAAAATATTCATGTGACTTAAGAGAAGGATAAGAAGGATCCTAAAACCAAGATGAACTAATTTCAACTTTTCTCCAGCAAATACAGCCTCCTGCCAAACACAGGTAACTATTTTGCAGAACAATTCTATGAAAGTACTTAAGTACAGCAGAATCTAGTTAATGTAGTAGTCTTTACTAGCAGTTAATACTACGCCACCTTTGGAAATTCTTCCTGCTCATCCTATGTAGGGTATTTTAGTCACAACTAGGAGCGTATTCTTCCTCTTTTAGACATAAACCATTGTGTCATTCACTGTTTCAGTTCTCACCTCTGAAAGTGCAGAGTATGATGCCAAGGGAGAGGGAGCCAGTGAAGAACACGTGCTTCTGGACTAGTAGACCTTTAACAGCTTACAGTATTATTACTGGGGCTGCAATTCATCCAACTTGCTGACAAGTTAAGGATCCAGCTTTCACAAGCTCGTGGAAGCTATGCTCACCAGTGCCAGCAGAGAACCTATCTTTTTATCTGTTCATCAATATCTCTATCTATTTTTGTCATAAATGATTCCTTCCTATTAGAATATGTCAGTATTTATGTACACAGATTATTGTTTCTTACCGACCTACACTCTCCATGGAGCTTTCTACTACTAGAACCAGATCAGCATCAGCATCCTGGTCTGCTCAGGGGCTCTGGCTCCTTCCCTGAGCTGTAAGGCTTTGCGCAAGTGGCAAAACAGGGAGGCATCAGAACCAAAACCATCCCTGCTAGTCCCGGCATTTGCATACTAACTGCTCCTATGGTGACCACTTAACTCTGATATACTGAATGCTGAGGGGTAAAAAACCCCCCACAACCTAAACAGAACAGAACAGCATCCCTAAACATTCCAATACCACAGTTCTCATGCTTTACAGTGGTTTACATAGGAGTTTTTCCTCTGTGAGCATACACATGCTCTGATTTTGATCTTTTAAAATTTCTGCATCCCTTAGGTTGTATTCTTTCACTCCAGAATAACTCTTGTTGTGGTAGATGAACTGGAACAAGTGTGGGCTTCCTCACAGCCACTTCCCATCAAAGTGCCCTGTGCTAAGCAGCAAGCTGTGCAGTCAAACGGAAGGAAGCACAAAAGTCCACTTTTTCCTTATCCCTTCCCCATGGCAACCTGACCAAGAACAGTGACCTCCAGCAGCACAGCTGAGGCCTGAAACTGTGCTGAATTACTCAGAAAGAGCATCTGCTGACCCCAGCCTACAGAACCCAATGGAAATACGTGACCTGTAACTGCAGAACCCCTTGTCCAACATTGCATTCGTACTGTACACAGCCAACATGGGTCAGGCCCTTTCAGGAAGCTGACTTAATGATTCTCTAATCTAATTTAAAGTGAACCAGTGAACCTAGAACTATTCAGCAGACAGGTTCTGCAATTAGACGGATTTACATTAATCAGTCAAAAAACCTCATAGAAATATTGCACCTCCTTGAATTAGGTATTGAAATCAAATACTTTTTCTCATGGCTGACCTTTGTTAGTTAGATGTAAACTGAACTGACGATGACTCATTGAGCTAGCAAATTAGCTACTTAGAGTTGTTGACAGGGTCAGCAAGAAATCTACCACATTTTTAAACAAAAATAAAATCATCGTGTAGGTATTGTACATTACTCACTTCATATGTACTTCTTGTCCTTAATGGCATTCAGAAACCATTGACAGCAAGAAGAGGAAAAACAGGAGATCTTGGGGTTTTCGCACACTCTACCAAGTGTAGTCAGAAATTTAGCACAATAACCTTTGGTTAAAGAGCAATAACAGTGTCTATTTGTTGTGCTTTCAACTACATAAGTAATAGAATTTACCTCAACAGTGGGTAGAGAAAGGACCAAACTCTCTAACTCCCTACCTTGGTTAATATTGTTTCAATAAAACTACAGCCTATATTATAATGCTTCTGCACAACCAACTCTTTGGCTTGCGGCAGCAAGGTAAACCAATGGTTCATTACAAGAACACTGGTTCTGTGATTAACTCTTACGACTCTATTAGTAATTTGGAGCACAGATAATCAGGGCCCTGAATGCATTTTTGAGTGAGAGCACCTTACAGTTAACAACTCTAACAAATGTATATGAACAGCATTTTAATGCCAGAATAAAGCTCAAAGGTGGCTGTTTAGCAGACTTGACTTAACATCTGCCTGTTTAGTCTATGGGCTGCTCCTGAGGTAATGTCCATTGGATCACAGCTGATCTACACAATGAGCACATTGCTGTGGTCATCACAGGCATTTGGATGAGCTACATGATTAATATTGGTTTTGGCCATTCCAATTTAATCCATTCTTGTAGTCAACATGTTCACATACTGCTCCAGTGTGCAGAGCACAATGCCTTAAACCAGTAGAAAACACATTGTGCTGTGGAAATACTTAAGATAAGAAAACAATAACTTAAAAGTTAGAAATATTTTCTGTTACAAATACTTTTAAATTTTAAAGCAGCTTCTCTTTTGCCTATCTAGTTTCACCTTTTCTCTTCTGTTGAAGGCCTTTCGGTGTTTGTGCTGGTCCTCTGAATCGAACTATTTTGCCTCTCTTCCAGTATGTTACCCAACTCTGTTGTTCCTTCCAGTATTTGGCATTTGCTTTGGAATTATGTTTGTCCATCTGTTATTTGTCCTTTTGGTGATGCGTTCTGCCGATTTCCATTTGTTCCTCTCAGCTTTCTCAACAATTTGAGCTTCTGAAGTGTTGTGGCATCAGTCAGCTCTATCTCAGCCCAGGAGGGCATTTGTACAGAATGAAGGAAGGAGCAAAAAATGGTCTAGACTGGTGTTTCTTTTTCTTCAGGAACTCACAGATACACCTTTTTCCAGTGGTCATTCCCACTAGCTAATTTCACTGGTTCAAGGAACATTTAGTGCGAGGGGCTTTCTTCTATTTCGGTTTCTGTTTTGCTCCTTCCATCTTTATGGATTTAGTAAGCAGTGTGAAATCATGAAAAGGCTATAATGTCAGCAGATACTCTTCCAGTCTTAACTGAGCTTGCACTTTTCTGATACGTGTTTCTTTGCCTTTAGGAACACATCCACCCCCTTTATTAACTCTTCATGAAACTTACTGGTCTGATCTGGTCTAAGGAGAACCACAACTCCACCTATTCCTTTTTTTTTTTTCCCAGTTATATCTTTTTTATCTTTAAAAAAAAAACCCCAAAACCAAACCCTCAACACCCTGCATACATTTACTGAACATGACCTTTACTTGGCATGACTTCATTTTTCAGGCTTAGAACATTTTGTAGACAGAATTCTAAATCTGTCAGCTCACAAGTTGCCTGTGCACAGCAGTGTGGCATGACTAAAGGGATGCTCAGCTACTGATCAATAACACAGATTCTGTTTTCTTTCCCACCACAGCTCTGAAAGCCCATTTTAAGGTCACACTATGACCAGCCTTAATGCACTAGCTTTAGCAATTATACTGGGTTTGCAGAGCTTTGTTTGGCAGTCAGGCTCTAGGTACGACCATGTCTCTTTTTATACATTTGTTTGGGTTTTAGACTCATCCAGTAGTGCAGTTTTATTGGAAAATCAGATTTCTCAGGAAAACAACATCTCCTGGAAAACCTGATTTTCTTATAAGTGAGGATTTGGTTTGTATCAGTAGCCCTTGGAGAGATCTGAGTGGTGTAGGTGAATGAAGGAGACTTACATCACTTTATTTTCAGCTTTTAAATTAGGCATTAGTTAAACTGTTTACTTACGTGCACTGAACTCACGTAATTTCTGGCCTTACCCCACTGAAAGCCATGTGAGTTGTGCCAATAAGAATAAGAGACAGGTATTTAACAGCACGTTTCAGAGTAGGCATGTCTGTGAAAGGAAGGAACTTCCTTTTCTTCCCTCTCTTTTCCTTCCCACCCCCAACCAAAAAGTTCCCAAGCCCGCAGCTTTCATTACATAAATATTGGGTATTAAGGTTAATTCATGAAACGTTTATGATGTGGGTAGGATGCTGTTTTTGATCAAATCACAAAATCAGGAAGCCCGAATTTATAAGGAAACCCTGAACAAAGCACCCACGGTCCGTGCAAGTTCGTTGGGGTTTGTACACAGTGCTTTACACACGCCAACTGGTTGGAGTATGCAAGCCCATTCTGCTCCTGAACATGCAAACCAACCCTGGGTCACGCAGAACAAATAGACCACTGTGCCTGCAGAGAAACTATCCCTGCGTCTTTGGAGTCCTGAAAATTCGACACGATCAACCAGATCTCATCCAGGTGACCCGGTTCTGCCCTTGAGCTCTAGCAAAGGCAGGCCGGGAAGGCGCAAGCTGCTTTGGGACCCTCTCGCTGGCCAAGTACTCCAGACCATCGAGCAGTATCACGCTAACATTAGCTTTATTATACAACAGGCATAAACATGACAGGAGGGATGAAAAGGAGGCAAAAACTACCACTAGCACTGCAGAAAATCACCTTTTGATTGGAATCACTAATCAATTGTTACTCTTTAACATTTTGATTCTATTCTAAAACCGCAGAGCGTGTGCCCACAAAATACCCTCGGACACTCAAGACGTGGAAAATGAGGGAAAAACATAAGTGCTAGGTAACACATTTACAATTGCAAGAAAGAGGTGTGAATAGTGCAGTAATGACAAATGTATGCAGTTAATTACAGTTTCGGTGTTGATCATAAAAGGCCTTTTGGAAACAAAATTAATGTAGCGGCTTTCAAAGGAAAGGCCAGGTATAACCAGGTAACGATTGACCATTCAGTCTAACATGATCAGCAATCATTAAATCACATCTCATTCTTATTCTTGTAATACATGAGTCCAGAAGTTGCCATCACAGTGAGAGATGTCAGCTTACGAAAGTACTAATCAGCTGATACATGCAAACATCATTATTACACACACTGCAACATACAAGGAGAGCCACATTGTCTTTTTCGATGTTACTCCAGTGAGATGTACAAATCTAATAATTTTTCTCTGCAGGAGGCTGCTTACCTTAGATCATCATGTTACAAGACTTTACACTTTTAAAATAATTAAAACATTCCAGTTGCAGCCGTGTCACATTTAAACAGCAGCAACTATAGGAGGATTACAGTCACAGCCTCCTGTACTGCATGCAGGTTATATTCAAAGGCTTGCTGGCTCTAAGCTAGTTAGAAGCATTGCAAAAGTGAGATTTAACTTTGCTGTTAGGTAAAGGGGAAAACAGAGGAATCTCCACAGACTACTAGCCCTGTATAGTACACATTGTTAGTCAAAAGAGAGAATGGTAATTCTGCATTATAAACAAGAGCACATTCCTCTCTTTTTATTCCTGAGAGCTACAATTAAAGGATGCAAGTCATAAAACAGTGTATTATGTGATGCATTGTTTTTAATCTCGCTGCCTTGTATTGTATATCAGGTTCATATAATTCTTCAGACAGGAAAAGGCTTGTTCCATAAAAATACAGACTCCTGCATCTGAAATATAAGTTCGCGCACAAGCAATGTATATATCACCAAACCAGCAAACTAACTCACTCACTTAATACACTAAACTTCAGGTTCTTCCTATATTATGTGAAATGGCTTGAAACAGGAGGCAGCTGCCAGGAAACATCACTGCTTCTTTGCTCAAGAGAGACAGGGGAAGGAAGAATGAAGAAAAAAATTCCCTCGATGGATGCCACAATAGCATGTCTTTCATTATCGCCCTGTGTCAAGGCACTGTGTAATGTTCATTGTGCATGCATAGTAAATTACTATTTACCTGCCAGTGCCTTTGATAAGTCAGTCTTTTCTCCCTCTTTTCGTCCACACAGCATGGAACAGTGAAACCTCTTTGCCTATAATTCTTATTAAGGTGATACCTTTTCTGAATAAGAAAGTACACACTTCCAAAGGAGGCATTCTCTTGGGTTTTTAAGGGCCATTGTTTTTATTGTTTTCCTTTTATTTCTCCCACCCTGCTGTGTTTTAATGCTATAGTGACTTCTGTGTATACAACTCTCATATTGAAATGTCTGCCGCAGATATATGCAATATTAAAGAGTGCTTATGAATTTTTGACATCTAATTAGTCGCTACCCAGTTAACATGTCAAGACTCAGAGGGATTAGGGAGTCAGCCCTTTCTGAATAAGTTAAAGCTATGCCCTGTCCTTTTCATGTATTATTCTTTAATGTAGGTGGTGATTATTTTGCTGTGATTAATTGATGAAGCTCATTGGTCTGGCAAGTGTTACAGAATTCACCATTCCTCACTTTTATTTCTCTCTGTAGGGCTTTCCCACTTATTTGAAAGGAATTGGTTCTATTCGGT